>NW_013674579.1:8104-11191 GCF_000517525.1 Limulus polyphemus
AGAATATTACTTGTCAGTTGACAGATTGTTATTTTAGCTGCCTCAGAATATTCCTTTTCAGTTGCCAGATTGTTATTTTAGCTGCCTCAGAATATTACTTGTCAGTTGACAGATTGTTATTTTAGCTGCCTCAGAATATTCCTTTTCAGTTGCCAGATTGTTATTTTAGCTGCCTCAGAATATTACTTGTCAGTTGACAGATTGTTATTTTAGCTGCCTCAGAATATTACTTGTCAGTTGCCAGATTGTTATTTTAGCTACCTCAGAATATTACTTTTCAGTTGCCAGATTGTTATTTTAGCTGCCTCAGAATATTACTTGTCAGTTGACAGATTGTTATTTTAGCTGCCTCAGAATATTACTTTTCAGTTGCCAGATTGTGATTTTAGCTGCCTCAGAATATTACTTGTCAGTTGACAGATTGTTATTTTAGCTGCCTCAGAATATTACTTTTCAGTTGACAGATTGTTATTTTAGCTACTTCTAGACGAATCGGTTGTTAGAGAAAAATGTGTTCAAACACTAATAACTTTTGTTGATAAACTAATTTTTAATCTGCTTCGTGATTACTTAAACAAAAGTGATAATTAAAAACTTCTATTAGAGATTTTACTGCTCTAATAAATGTTCTAGGTCACTGTAATGTAAAACCATGAATGTATTTCTGTCCGTTTGTCTAACTATATTATTAAACACAAACTAATGAAAAGTGGAAGTGACGTCATTACTAGATGTCTTATACCTCTACTTACGTTAATTAATTATAACATTAAATATTGAAAGGCAAAGTGTTGACACAGTGCCCCACAGACTTTAATTAAAACCTGATCTTCCTATGTTCTTTTCCTAGAATGGCATCCAAATATTAAGCGACCTCGTCTCTTTTAAGTATAGTCGCGTTTTTCTCGTTAATACTTTATCATTACAAAACAGTGGCTTTACGTTTTCTTAACAAGACCTTTTTTTCATACAGTGTTAAACATCAAAAGTTGACAATGGAACCAAAAAGTCCAGTATCCACATCAGACTGTAGACGTTCAGTAGACCCCTATCATGAATCATGAAATTAAAGTTTAGTGCTGATTTTGATTTTAATTTATCATCACAGTATAGGTACATATGGGGTGGATAAACAAAGGTGTATCAAATGTAAAAGAGAATGATTTAGTTATATTAAATGTTGAGGTAGAGATTAGATAACTTGACAGAATCATTGCGCACGTTCTTATAAGCCCAACTATATATATATAATAGGCATGTCCGTGTGATAAATAAATATACACACTGTAAGAGTCTACTATTAGTAACTGAGGTAAAGCTGATCCACTTACTTTTGTATTCACTAATGAATTGTTCCATTTTTATGTTAACGATTGTGAATTAATATTTATTTAACTTGCTTATTGTCACTAGCTAATACAATGTTGGGTAATATTTTTATAAACAGTTAGACTAATTTGAACTAGATATTGAGCTTTATTGGTTTTTGTGATGAGATCTAAAATCCTCGAATAATTAACAATATGTATAAATTAACTCAGTAAATACTTGTTATCCAACATTGTGCTTCTAAAGTACTTTTGTATTTTAGCGGTTATCTTATAAACTTTTGTTTGTTTCAATAAGAAATATGTTAACTTTGTTAATAAAGAGTAAGTAAATATATGTAACATTTAATATAACTGAAAATACATAGAACAGTGATACATGATAGCATCAAACAGTTTAGTTTAATAATTTAACTGGACAGGTAGAAACACTCCATCTCACATTTACCTTGAGATAAGAATAAACATAAAATAAATTAGGGAAAAACAATAAATTGATAATAGTTCCTTTTCTTGGTTAATTATTGCTTTCTTTATATTAGTGTATTTATAGTCACCCATTTCTAAGTGAGCTTCATAAAGATTACAACAACTTGGAGTCTTCAACATGTTCAATATTCAGATAAGTGCTGAGTTCCAGCGCTGCCATCTAGGGACCAAAAACGTAGATTGCGTTTTTTTAACAAGAAATTCATACACCTAATACACAATTTGGCAATTTATTAATATAAGCTGCGCAAACAAAACAAAACAAAACAAAAAAAAAATCCTAGCTACACAAAGACCATACAAAGATAAATTCTATACATGGTTCCAGGTGTATTGAAACACTACATCTTTTATTCAGTCTCTTTTTCGTTACGAAAATTTGAGTGTGTAGTAGTACTTCAACCACACTGTCTCCACCACTTTCATTCCCGACGACGCGTTTCTCTCAATACCAGACTTCATCAGACCAGCTTAGATACAATAAACACGGCACTATTCCTACAAAACATTTGTTATAATAATAATTGTTATCGGGTGGACGTCATAATGACGCCTAACCAACAAAAGGTATTCACACCGAATCAATACCTGGATAATTCCCTAACCCCATCTATGTTTGCTTTAGTACACTAGAAATAAAGTTTATTTTTCTTGTTGTTATGTAGTATCCTATTTTATTCTTATTAAAAATTCTTAGTAGATAAAAATTTACTAAACGTTTTTAAGTTTTAAACTTTTTAAGGAATTATTACATCAAAATTAATAATACTTTTCAAAATAAAAATAATGAGAATTTAAAACATTGATAGAAAATGGTACAATGGAGAATAATTGGCTATGAAGAAAAGTAATATATATATGGATTTCTAATAAGAACACAGTTATTTGAATTCCTAGGTTGAAACCCAAAATTACACATCGCTAAGCTCTTGACAACAAACCTGAGAAACAAATGTTATAATTCTCTATGAAACTGTTGCGAGGCGAGGTAAGGACGTATTCCATTAGTTTTAGGACGTGTGTAAAGTATACAACTGACCAAATAATATAAAGTATACAGCTGACTAAATAATATAAAGTATACAACTGACTAAATAATATAAAGTATACAACTGACTAAATAATATAAAGTATACAGCTGACTAAATAATATAAAGTGTTTTCGGTCATAATTCCTGACGGCTGACTAAATAATATACAGTATACAACTGACTAAATAATATAAAGTGTTTTCGGTCATAATTCCAATAAACCTTGTAATGCTCAGTCT
>NW_013674579.1:12062-26134 GCF_000517525.1 Limulus polyphemus
AGTATACAGCTGACTAAAATATTATTTAGTCAGTTGTATACTTTATATTAACAGTATACGGCTGACTAAATAATATACAGTATACAACTGACTAAATAATATAAAGTGTTTTCGGTCATAATTCCAATAAACCTTGTAATGCTCAGTCTTCTTAGTATATTTAGGTTAGGCCTAAATTATGACACCGAGTGCTAAAGAAGTCTCAGCTATGTAATATAAACTATACTAAATTTGCATAGAAATATAAGCAAATATAGACATAAAAATATATTATATAGGCACACGAATGATACCGTTTTATAATGTGTTTGTTTGATGAACTTTGCGCAAAGCTACTCGAGCACTATATGCCCTAACCGTCATAATTTTAAAATGATAGACCAGAGGAAAGACATATAATCAACACTGCCCACTGCCTTTAGCTAGTCTTTTTACGACAATTAGTATGACTAATCATCACATTATAACGTCCACACGACTTGAAATTGGAATGGGGGGGGGTGAGAGAGGAGCGACGACAGACCCTGTTTCATAAAATTAAAAACACACCACATAAGCCTACTCTACCTACAGTCATAAGTTTCATTATACCATTTATTTATTTATTCTTAAGACGCTGTCCTTTTGTTTTATACTCACATTTAATCTGAAAACATACTTTTCTCTTTTTGAGTTATAATTCCCAGGGTTTGAATACAGCATTTCTCAAGCAAGTTTCTAAGTCTTCTCAGCGATGTTAATTGAACCAATTAGAGATTATTCACATTCTTGTCTGATCCTATTGCAGAAATACCAACCAACGTGATTTTTAATTAGACGCCTAGTTATTATTTTGAACGAATTAAGCTGTGGTTGTGGGTGAACTCGCCCATTATCTTTGCTGCCCATTGATCTTACAGATACAAATCACTATTTTAATGTGTCAGAAACTCGAAGGTTTATTTGCTACGCAGAATATTTTGATTAGCAGCTTAAAATATTTTAAGAACTCAATTTTCTGCATAAATTCTCAACATAAATTAGTACGAGCTAAGTTCTTCATGAAAATGTAGGCTGCAATGTCGGGGACGAAATTTAACACCTCTGTGAGAGGTGGATATTTTAAAGTCAGGCGTAGTTCGTTGCTGATCAAAGTCGATAGGGGGAGGATACAGAAGTGATAATGAATTCTATTTGGCATTGGAATCAGATAAACACTCGTATGGTGTTTGATCTATATCTGTCACTAGTGTGGATATTATCAACTTCTTTTCTTCTAGATGCAGGCTCTGATAATTAACAACCACTTGGTAGTGAAGGAAAGTTGATGGAGTGTTTGAGATAGCTGCAGACCACTGGTTTGGCCACACCTACCTTGGAGGCAACTGGGATTATGATTGAGTTTGTGACTCAAGGTTTCCTGAGCACACTTAGTCTATAGATACGGAGCTTCACCTCTGACTTATTTTCGATTTTTAACTTTGTCCTGGTAGAAAATTCCAAGATGAAGTTCATTTTACAATGGGAATGGTGTTGGTTTGACAAAGATCGATTGAAGTTTGTTTGGTCCTGCATTTTTTGATTCTGGCTGTGCCTATTTATGGTCATTTTCTTAATCCTACAGGCTGTCTTTATTCTATGAACTGGCCAGCAGTGTTTTCAGTATTTTCTGTTGCAAATACCTCACTAGAATTGCTGAAATCGTTGAAATTAGGGGCAAGTCTTTTCTCTTTGACTTTAATAATACTTGAAGTATTCAGTACTGTTTTTCGCACCTGGAGCTGAATTTACTTTCATGTCTTTGCAACCAATGGACGACGATGTATTGCTGGATGCTGCATCAGACGCAGAGACTCTGGAGGCAGCAACTGTAAGTCTGGCACTTCAAACTCTGGAGTTTCCTAAGTCACCACCAACGTCTTCACGTTTAGTTTTCCCACTTATGCCAAACGTCAAGTAGCCAGAGAAAGTGAGTTTGGATAAGCCCACAACATCCAATTTGCCAGTATCACAGCGGCCTACCACTGCAGTGCCCCATGCTGGCGTGAAGGTGATACTACAATATCCTGAAAATGAAAAGAAACAACACAAGTCAGAGCATTACAAGAAGCAACTGAAGTATGGAAGAAACCATATACACATAGTGTGTGCACACCTTTCACGGGATCATCTGATCCAGCACCCCTGAAGAAGCTTTCGCTGCTAAAATCAGTGAAAAGAAATTAACTCTGTGATGACCACTCCTTCTCCAACGTCCACTCCGGCTACGGGGATGAGGGTACAGCCAACTGTAGTAATAGTGACAACCAGTGCTGGCACCGAGGAATCCACGTCAACCACTCCACCGTTCTCCACTCCCGAAGAGACATTGGAAAAGGTAGAGCTTCCAATAAAGACCCAAACTGAGGTATGCCAGCAACTCACGGTTCAACAGATTTCGATTTTAAAGCACTATTGACAAAAATCAGGCAGTCAGGTTGGACTGAGGCCTTGCCACTTTACAGTCGCGAAGAAGATCAACTGTTAAAACATTTGCTGGTATAGTTTGAGAAAGAGGTGTATCAATGAAACGAGAATATGGCATGAACCTGGAAAGCTCTCGCAAGAGCCAAGAAAATCATTTGCCAGATCATCACGACACACTGAAAATCCAGGTTTGTATCAGAGGACTACGACACACTGAAAGTCCAGGTTTGTATCAGAGGACTTGCTGTAGGAGATAATTTAGCTAAGATGCACTATCCTCTCCACTTAAGTTGTAAGTAGTTTATTATATTATTTTGTAGATATATGTGTATTTCTTTATGTTTGTTTCGGTATGTTTCCCTTTTTTAAATTAGTTCAGTGTGTGTATGCTTAGGTAAAGAGTTGACTTCTAAAGGGCTATTTGTTATTTATAAAGCATCGAGCCTTGTTTTCCAGTACGCTGCTTTTGGTAACTTTATGTGTCCTGTGTCTATGATTTTTAAAGAGAATTTGTTTTAGTGAAAAGTGTAATTGTGGCCAGTTAGAGGTGGATAATATTTGTAATACACAAATAATACCCCGTGGTAATCAATCCCAATAGAAGCATTCGCTAAGGAATCGTAGGCTTGGGACGCTGACGGGTTTACAGAGAGCCTGTGGGCCAGAAGGTGGGGGAGGGGAAGATTAAGACGAGTGTTCTCCAAAAAAGCTTATTTCATGAAAACAACGTCACGTTTCTAATGTGAGAAGTTTGTTAATCATTTCAAAAAATTGTACAATCTGTGTAAATACAATTTCCAATAGAAAGCTTCAGCTTAGAGACCACGAAAGCTCAAGTGATAACGTGGTAAAGATCATGTTACATTACTAAAGTCACTTATTTAGTAAATTCAGAAATTAATAAGTTAAGCTTAGCTTTTCAATCTTTGTACTGTAATATAACGGATTTTTATCGTTTTATTTATTGGTTTGAATTTTAGTATTCTTGACATTTCAGTTATTATTTACAGATATGATGTGTAAGCACGAAACCCACATGTTAACAGTTTTCAGTATCAAGAATGTGGTGATCGTTTCATGTCTAGTAATGTAAATTGTAGTATTATCCCAGGTAGAAGTTTTGGTTTCCTTTTTCAACTATGTGGGTTAGATATGTGACGTCATCTTACACAAGGCTATGATTTTAATTATCACAAATGTATTAAATTATGATGAATAATTCATCCATATAATAATTCAGGCGTGGCCTGCTTGTTAGTGAGCTCAGAATATAAATCGTAAGGTTCATGGCCACATAAACGCTCTCTACAATATGGGGCAATGGGTGTGCTATAAGACCGATGGTCAAATCCCACTATTCGATCAGACAAGAATATCCCATGAGTTTGTAGTTGGTATTGTTGTCCATCTAGTTTACTAGCTTGAAAATTAGGGACGGATTTACACAAATAGCCCTTTGTGTATTCTTCCGCCACATTTTTTAAAACAAACAAACTTCCCTAAATGCTACAGACTTGTAAAATTACGTGAATTGTTTATTGTTATTTTCACAGTACACCAAGTTAGAGCTAAAATTGTTAGCTAAGCAAACCACTGAGCACGTTTTGGTGTGTTTTTTTTATCGAATATGGGAGTTTTTCGTAACAGTACATTTGTCACCTGGACACCCCAAGTTGTCTATATCTTCCGATACTGTGTACAGAATAAAATAATAAAAAAACAAGAGGGATATAGCCGCGGCACTTGGAATTCCTTTAGGCAGGATTAGAGTAAATTAATATATGAGAGTTTTTTTCCTTTTTTGTTTTAGTTATATTTATGTGCGCCATGGAACGCGCATATACTCGATTCGATTTTATTACTCATCAGGATGTCTACGATCATATTCTAAAATTGAAATCCTTTTAGACGGGATTAGAGTAAATTAATCTATGAGACCTTGTGCGTGTTAAATACATCAGTTGAAAAGGTTTGACCTCCTGAGTCCAAAAACTGTAATTAGATTTCAAATCGGTCAAAAGATGACGGAGCTATGAGCTAAAAGTTTGTACTTGAAAAAACAAACAAACTCAGAGCCGTTATGCCGCGGCTGAAAATTACCTCCTTATCCTCCCTCCTTGGTATGTGTTAATGTCGAGGAATTGCTAAGTTACTAGACGTCCAAACAAACAATACGATGCACGTTTATGTATTACCATAAGTCATTGTGTGTTGGTTGGTTGTTTTTAGAGCAAAACCACGTTGTAACTCTGTACTCTTACTGCTATCCCACTGAGAGACATCATGTGTTCATTGGACACGTAGAGAAAACAAGAGAAAAACAAAGTGGCATAAAACCAAAATAACAGCGGTATATTGTTTAATAATATAGAATAAATTCTAAGAGTTACTAAGTCCTTCGTTCATTCTCTTTTAAACGCCATCGTTCATACAAAGTGGGGTCATACATATACAAGTTAAATATTGAAAGAAGTACTGTTTAAAGACGACTTCAATATTTTATAATTTGTAGTTAAGCGCAATATTACACAATGAGCTACCTGTGGTGTCCCCACTACGGGTATCGAAACACAGTTTTTAAGAGTTATATTCCTTCAGACTTACCGCTGAGCCACTGAGGGCATATTGTAGAGCCCACCAATCCTTGTACTGTAATATAACTATTATAATAGATTTTCAGACACAACAAAAAGGAAAACATTAAAAAGCGTTAGAGTAAGGTGGGTAGTTTGAAAGGAGTAATCAAAGAATATACTCAATTATTTCAATGAAAATTGATTTAAAAAAGAAATGGGAGATAGAGCATCTAGAAACCAAGTTATCCCAATTATCCCAGACTGACAAAATGTATCCTATGTACGAGGAAGCTTTGAAATAACTTCGTATAAATCGAGCCAAACACTACGAAATGTATGAGAGAATCCAAAGAATCAAAGAAATTACTATCCCTACATCTTACTTTTTTTTTTTAGATTAGGACAAACACCTTGTACACAAAAGCTGTATTAACAGTTTTAAAGGATAAAAATGGTAGGGTAACTCGGAATTTAAATGAAATTAATTCTATAATTATTGATGTTTATATATAGAAGTCGGACCGAAAAACGTGACGCGGATATACAGTGGAGACTTATGTATGATACATTACCTAACCCACTATGGTTAAAATGAATAAATGTGACTGAATTATGTCTGTATTGTAATAGTATGATAGGTAACAATTGGCACATGTGTTTTAGGTGTGTTGTAATACTTTGATAGGTAACAATTGACACATGTGTTTTAGGTGTGTTGTAATACTATGATAGGTAACAATTGGTACATGTGTTTTAGGTGTATTGTAATACTATGAGAGGTAACAACTGGTACATGTGTTTTAGATGTGTTGTAATACTATGATAGGTAACAATTGACACATGTGTTTTAGGTGTGTTGTAATACTATGATAGGTAACAACTGGCACATGTGTTTTAGGTGTGTTGTAATACTATGATAGGTAACAATTGGTACATGTGTTTTAGGTGTGTTGTAATACTATGATAGGTAACAATTGACACATGTGTTTTAGGTGTGTTGTAATACTATGATAGGTAACAATTGGCACATGTATTTTAGGTGTGTTGTAATACATTGATAGGTAACTTACGACTCTATAATGCGGCGTTGGATTGTTGTACGTGGTGGACAGAAAGTACATAGCTAATTGTAACGTACTGTAAGTCCGTTAACTTACCACTGACCCACAAAAGAACACCAAGCAGAGATGTAGGAGGCAAACTAAAAGTGTGTGTGTGTGTGGGTCCAGAGTTCGCCTTGGGGCCCTGGAAGTGGGTTCTGGTTTAAATTTTATGCATTCTCCTGCTCTTCCAGAGAATAATCTGCTTAATTTTGATGCATTTTTACTGAGACAGATTGAAAAGTGGAAAGGGGGGGCAGTCCTTCTGCTTCCTACGCCAAGTACGACCAGATATCAGTTGGTTTATTACTCTAGAGACGACAATCGAACGTTTCGCTTCGTTATTTTGTTCACGACAACTTATATGTAGTCCTTAACCTACTCGTATTTCCATCGTTTAATTTATACTGACTGCAACTCCACTGTGACTATCTTTCTTTAGTAGATTGAGTTTCTTCAAATCCAGCACCATATACGTTCTTACACTGCTCTAGTGCACATTGAATAAATACATTTTTGTAGAGTTTTTCATCATCCGCTTCACAAAAAGCTCTTTAAAAACACTATGTATTATTTAAAGTGGTTAGTTAAAAGAACCGGTGTTTAAATAATATATCAAAGCTGGAATATGAAATATTTTTACCTAAAATTCATTAGTGTATAACTATTGTTTTTTTTTGTTGTTTGTTTGTTTTAGAGAAAAGCCACATTGCAATAGTTGGTGAGACTACGGCGGGGAATCGAACCATTGATTTTTAGCTTTAGATGAGCGTAGACTTACCGTTGTCCCACCGTAAGACAATAATTAGGCTTCTATGATAAGGGATTGAAAGTAACTTCCATTATACCGACCTACTTCATCCTGTAATGTTGAAACTTTGGATAATCATTTATCACATTCAATGGATTACCAGTGTCGTCCTGAGTTTCGGCGTACATAAAAATGAAGAATCCTCATGTACCAGTGTCGTCCTGAGTTTCGGCGTACATAAGAATGAAGAATCCTCATGTAAGCAATACGATAACTCAGCAGTAAAACAAATAATATGTAATTAAGGTTATAAAGACTGTAGTTTTTATACTCTAGCATATCTGTTCTACAGATAGGATAACACATTACCAATAATTGAACATGTTATTAGAAACGTTTTACAGTAAAATTACATTATGTGTAAGTTTCAGATGTGGAGAGTTTGAATATGTATTTTAAGAAAATTTCAGAATTTGTGTTTGTTTCAGTTTTTAACAAAATAAATTCGAGGATGATGTTTAAGGGCCTAGAAACTGGAAACTCATTTTGTTCTTTGTTTCACAATCGACAGATTTGGTAACCCTGAATCCAAACAGCTTCTTGAGGCTAGAAAACTTTCTTCCAAACAACGGTTCACTTGAAGTAAGCTTCGACTTTCTACCTGAAAACGAAACAGATGGAACTATCGTTGTGATAGAGTTAGAAGATAATGTATTAGAGATATTTCTGGTCATTAAAAATGCCTCTCTGCAGTTAAAAGTTAGCAAAAGGGGTAAATATTTTTGAAAGTTTATCTTTTTTTTTAAATTCTTAAATCTTACAAGAATAAACGGTTTTTTTTTATTCCTGTAAACTCCCAGTGGAGCATAGGGCCGCAACAACACCTCGCCAACGGAAGTTGTTGTTGCAGTTACTTGTAGCAGGTTGGTTTTTACGGGGTGGAGTTGCTAGCCCGCGCCCAACCTTCCTCTTTTCTCATCCTGGTCTTGGGACCGGGCAAAGGCGGAGGTTAGCATGTTTGGTGTGACCGGGATTCGAACCCGCGACTCTCAGATTACGAGTCGAGCGCCCTAACCACCGAATAAACAATTAATAAGGATTATTTTTATTTGATAATTCTGTGTCGCTTTTTAGTTTTTGTACACCAACAGTTATGTTCTCAGGGTTTCCCAGAAACTGGACAACCAGGAAAGAAAATGTCAAGGAACTAAAACAATATATAAATACATTTTGAAAAAAATATAAGAATGGCAAGAGTCTGGTAAAGTTTATGCCTTC
The DNA here is from genome assembly GCF_000517525.1 of Limulus polyphemus. Lineage (NCBI taxonomy): Eukaryota > Metazoa > Arthropoda > Merostomata > Xiphosura > Limulidae > Limulus > Limulus polyphemus. Next base: position 20,213 of record NW_013674579.1, read on the forward strand.
TTGTTCTTTTCGCTTCCAAACCTAAATACGTGTACTGAAATTATAATGATAGTAGTTATTTTTGTATTTCGGTATGGTACACGTATAGATAGATATTTTACATTAATTGTAAAAATTATCTACTTATTTAAGCAAGACATTGCGAAACAGAACATCGACCACTCCTTTCCAGACATTTATAGCTTTCGGTGAGGTTATAAAGATGGGGTTTCTTAAGAATAAACTTTAACCGAAAATTTCTTAAAAGTTTTGAACATATAGCAAACATTTATATAAAGTCACTTTGAAACATCACGAACCAATTCTACTAGCTCTATTATTAAAAAAATATTTTTTTTTATATCGTTAACAAATATTCTTGTTGTGTCACAGTTAAGTGTTTTACAACGGTAAGTAGCATGATACTATACTTCAAAATGTTTAATATTTTATCAGTTGGATCTCTGCCTTTTGGATAATTATTTATATCTTTTTATTGTTTACAGGAGACACCGGTTCAAGGAACACGTGGCTCAGTCTTCAACCTAACGTGACTGATGAGTATCTTCACGTTGAAATTAAATATACGTCAGAAACGATTTCTTTAACAGTAGATGGCGAAACAGTATCACAAACTTGGGACAAAGGCTTTTACACAGAAAACAATATGAAACTCGTAACATTTGGCAGATATAAAGGATTACTTGAAAACACGATTTCACGTCTTGCTGGTGTCTCTTCTGGTGTTCCTGGTTGTTTAAAAAGCATCAATATCAACAAAGAACGAGTACATCCTTATGAACGGCTTTATGGTAGAAAATTGGATAGCAGCAACTTGAAAGGTGAGAAAATGTGGATTATAATACGCTGTTTGTGGAAATCATTTTGTTCCCTATACATATAGGGCGTTCTGCTTGAGGAAACGATGCGATCCAAATCAGAGATTTTTTTATTTAAGTATTTACTATGCCGTCTGTAGCCTGGAGGCTACATTGTCCAGATGGTGAATATGAGAGTTCGTAGTTGTGTACTGTTGCCACAAGAATGCACTTTGCAATTTGGAGTTATAGGTGTGTGTTATGGTCGTGTTATTCTTGAACTTCGCTTTCTCTCCTTATGTCCATCAACATTATCAAGGTTGTACTTATTCCAATTAGGAATTGATTCACACCAATGTAAACAGAAAAAGTTGCTGTTTATTTGTTCTTTCTCACATCTTTCGGTTTTCTCCCTTTTTCTTTTCGTTGAATTCCTGTCTTTTATATTCCTTTCTCCAACCAATAGCAAACTGGTCCCTTCATTTCTGACTTTGTACGTGTTTTCCGTGTATTGGGTTATAACGTTTCATAACCATAGAGGTCTTATAGCCTCCATACCGGCTCAACTTAGAAAGGCAAACACTGTGTCCACTCACTCAAATTATTTTCTATTTACTTAGAGTACTGTAATCCCTAATTTTATAGAGACTGGTCAGAGATTGGCCATTTTCTAACCTCTCTGAACTCCAACCAATGCTCCTTACACCTAACTTAATAACAGTGTATTATAAGAATGATGTTGAAATCTCAATTTTCGGTTAGACCAGAGCAGCCCCAAGAACTGGCGATTGGTGCTGCTGATTAGTTAACTTAAGTCTAGCGTATCAGTTCAAAACTAAGAATGTTTATGGTTGTATAGCATTGCACGAAATCCTAAAACAAACAAATACGTCTTTAATGCAACTTTTTAGCAGTAATATAATATGTTTGTTGCCATCTAAAGAATGGACCGCATTTTAGTTCTATTAGACACACGACCTTAATATCTAGTGCTGAGTTAATCGCTTCTTAAAAGTCTCTTGTTAATGTCCCCCTTTTTCAGGCACAAAATATTACTCTTCTAATAACTGTTACACGGTTTTTACATTGTTCGTTTGGTACTACCTAAAGCATTACACGGTTTCTACAGTGTTTGTTTCTATTGACAACATGTTTTGAAATTAATAATAATTATTATATGTGATGTTTTGAAGACTTACTGTCAGGCAAGAGGACACAAAACTAAGTAGCCTGAAAAGGGTCATGAAAGGTCAGCTACTCAATTTCATGACAACTATCTACATACAATAACCAATCACAGTCTAATGATTCCTAATGGACTAAGTAATTACACAGGCCTGCGAATTTAAACTTCATAAAAGTTGTTTTGGTTTTAATAACAGACTTTCCATAATTCAGTTACGCAGATTTCGAAAATAATATTCATTTTTTTTTCTATCATGTAAGGATTTTTTACAAATATGGAAGAAAAATAACTGTTATTTAGATCAAATTATTATTTCATTTACCACAATGAACATTTTTATTATTATGTTTGTTAACAAAAATACAGACAAACTGAAGAAAAGGGAAGAACATTGATATGAAACGAATATGCATCTTCATTCATCCTGATTTTTGGATGTGAAATCTACGTTTTTTAGTTTCAAAACTACGTGTTTTGGTTTTTCTTTTATGTATTGCGTCTGGATCATCTCGTTTCAATGACTACCAGTAATAATCAGCCATCATGCTGATGTTCCGCCTTCCCTGATACCTCCTCTCCATTTTCCTGATGTCTTGATGAAACCTTTCCCCTTGTTCTTTGCTCATGGCACCAAGATTTTCAGGGAAATATTCAATATGTGAGTGTAAGAAATGAACTTTCAAACTCATATTACAACCAAACTCTTGGAATTTATCGAGCATGTTATTGACAATATTTTAATAATTTAGGTCCTTATTGTTTCTTAAAAATTTGTCAATAACATTGACGCTATTTTTTCAACTTTCCTCATTGTTCCTTCGAACTGTTCATCCGAAGCCAATTTCCTAATCTGAGGCCCAACAAAAATCCCTTCTTAAAGTTTTGCATCTGAAAGATCTGGTAATTGCCCACATAGATACTTGAAACAGTCACCATCTTTGTCTAAGGCCTTTACAAACTGCTACATCAAAACCAGTTTTATGTGAAGTGGAAGCAATAGAACTTTCTTTGTGTCAACTAAACTTTCGCGTTCAATGTTTTTCGATCCTGGTATCAGGCTGACTCTGCGTGGCCATTGCTTCTTTATCCAGTGTTGACTTCGTGCTCTGCTATCCCATTCACACAAAAAACACGGAAACTTTGTATAACCGGATTGTTGACCCAACAACACACAAAGGACTTTTTAAGTCTCCACGAAGTAGCCAACCGTGTTCTTTGTATTTGACTTTACTATGAAAAATTTCGAGATTTTCACACGTTTTTTAGACTTCTTTTGGAGGAATAAATGAACAGTCGCCACTCACTTGGTTCATAGACTGCAGCTCCCAGAATTGGTATTAATCCAGCAATGTTGTTGCAAAAACCAGGGAACCTTCTTGTGAAAAGTATGGTATAAACTCTTTATCACGATTTCTGTACTAGTAAAATGTCCCTAGAGAAAGTAAGTTATTAGCCCGAAGCCTGGACTCCAAGATCTCTGAAGAATCCTTTGAAAGGCTCAAATCTCTCACCAAATCATTAAGTTCACCTTGTTTGAAAAGTTGTGGTTCACCAGACGTTTCAGCTTCAAATCAATCACTACCATCATTTCTATTGACATCAGATGTATAAAGAGTCTCTGGTGGAGTAGGTACAGGTACATCAGGTCCATGAGCAACAGGTCTTATAGCAGATTGAAGGTTCGAATAAGAAATTTCCTTTTTAATTCAAGTGTTGTAGCCTTACACGTTACATAAGCAAAAATAGTAGTCATCTCCGTGGTTTCTAGGTTCACTCCAGACCATTGGAATTCCAAAAGGTAAAGACGTTTTCTTACCTTTAGTCCATTGTCTCAACTCTTTGACACAAACGGTGCAAACTTTGTGCGGTGCCAATGATTTGTCTTGGTTCCCAAGTTTTATCCCAAAATGCACGTAATACGCTTTCTTGACGAATTCTGTAATGTTTTGCCTTTCTTTCTTTGCAACAAATTTACCACAAATATAACAGAATATGTTTGGATAACTTACACAATCTCTTGTTGCCATAACGACGAATAAAGACTATTGAAAATAAAAAATATAATGTCAAAGTTCATGCACAAACAACTACTATCCAGAAATGACACGTCATGCGGCCTGTTAACCGTTTATATACCAGCGGTGTGTTTCTCGTGGGTTCTAGAACAATCGATAAGACTTACACGTCGCCATTGGTCTAGAGAAATCTATAGCCAGTGGTTGTCAACATTTTAAGCATAACAAAATGTGACCCGATTTCAATGAAAATTATTCACTTATGTAAAATTATATATGACGTTTTGTGAAAAATCTGTACGTGATGGAGAAAATGAATACCATTTTCGGATTCAGCGTATAGGAATTACTGTAGAACATGTAAAAATTTCAAAACAATAAAACCATTGCAGGCCTGTGTTATTTCAGAAGTACAACTTAAGTGGTTATCAGCGAGAAGTAAACTTCACAAGTCCCGCTTAACGACAAGAAAGCTTGCTGAGTTGACTTCACAGTATTGTTCAGTTTACCAAGGTTACCAAAACTGACAGTATTGTTGTAGCATGTATTAAGAGGCTTCACAGTATTGTTCAGTTAGCTGGGTCTTTACCAAGATCAGCAAAATTGATAGTATTGTTGTTACATGTCTTGAGAATAAGAAGTGGATAATATAATCAGCTGGTTAGTTGTATTTAAGTAGCAGTATGAGTGAGAATACAGAACTTATTTGAGTTAACTGGTGGATTACATACTTCATGACGTACTTACACAGCACTTGGAAGACAGTTTGTCAGTATGATAGGACGAGAAATTTCCTGATACAGGTTAATAGCAAGGATTAATTCAGCTAGGATTGTGATAGAATGATGACCTTTATGACCTCTTTGTATGCCATCTACGTTAACATATTAACTTGAATATGACATTCCCAGACAAAGGATTGGAATAAGATCCAACATAATGATGCTAGATGACTGATATTCAGTAGCCTCACAGGATCAGAGACTGTATGAACATCAGGAGCGCCCCTGATCGGTATGACACTTTTCTTTTCTTGCCAAAAGTGACTCTATAAAAGGAACCGATTCAATGCATTGTGGTATACAATCAACATGAAGATCAGTTTTGTGTGCACACAGTAAATACTTAACATATTTCGAAGAACACATTACATTATACAGTATGTTGAAAAATGCGTGTTTATATACATTTACGGTGTCAGAAAACATAATGGTAATAAACGTGTAATTTTTGTTTATGTTCATAGGTTATCCACCAGTTGCCAACATAATACAGCCACTTGAAAGGAAAGTAAGATACGGCAGTGACAACAAGCTTGAATGTCATGGTTATGGATATGGTAAATTGGAAGTTAATTGGCTGAAGGATAATGAAGCACTTCCTGAAATATCTGATGTTGGCAGGATTAGTACCACATTAACAGAATATAACTATGAAAAGACAGACATTTATAGCACGCTATATCTTTTTAATGTAACAAGTGAAGCTGCCTACAATTGCTATTTGGATACCAAGTTTGGTGTAGACGACGATAACGTGCGAGTATCTATAGGTAAGTCTTTTAACGGGTTCCAAAATTAGTTTTAGTGACATAGATACTTCACAATTCACCAAGCATTTTCCAATAAAATTTCTTATATCACCGGTGAACACTAAATCTGTAACGAAAAAATAATTTGCATATAACTTGTTGATTCTACTGCCAGAGTAGTGTATTGTTAAGAACACTCCTTCAGTGTAACTGGTAGCGTCAAGTGGTAGATTTTGTATTGTTAAGGACACTCCTTCAGTGTAACTAGTAGTGTCACGTGGTAGATTTTGTATTGTTAAGAACACTCCTTCAGTGTAACTGGTAGCGTCAAGTGGTAGATTTTGTATTGTTAAGAACACTCCTTCAGTGTAACTAGTAGTGTCACGTGGTAGA
>NW_013674580.1:0-1975 GCF_000517525.1 Limulus polyphemus
ACTGTACATAATGAAAGTAGTTAGTACATGTGGTAGCGAGGAACTGTACATAATGAAAGTAGTTAGTACATGTGTGTACGTGTGGTAGCGAGGGGGGACTGTACATAATGAAAGTAGCCATGGTGTGTATATATGGTAGCGAGGGACTGTACATAATTAAAGTAGCCAGGGTGGTGTGTATATATGGTAGCAGGGACTGTACATAATTAAGGTAGCTAATGGTGTGTATATATGGTAGCGAGGGACTGAACATAATTAAAGTAGCCAATGGTGTGTATATATGGTAGCGAGGGACTTTACATAATCAAAGTGGTCAAGGGTGTGTGTGTGTGTACCTATTGTTTTTAAACACAAAGCTAGCCAAATTGCCCGGTTTCCTCGTGGGCCAGTCTGTCCCTGATGTAAAACACTTATGTTGTATAGTACAAGCTAATTGGAAACAAATGTTATATATAGTTACGTTAACCGTGTTCTGGTAGGTATGAAGTCGTGTTAGCAACGGACAGAAATGAATAGTATAATTCTTACTGGTCTCACAAAATCATCTACACAGAATCGACTGTACTTAAGTGTAAGAAACTTTAGAAATACCAGGTAATTTTGAATTCTGCTTAATATTTAGGCATCTACGGTAAAGTTGAAAAAGGCCTAACATTTATCATTCAAACATCTGCCATCTACCGACAGTTCATTAATCTTCTTTTTGTTTGGTTTGCCAAATTATTCTCAAAATCTGTAGTTTTAGATTACTTCTATCATCGCTGTGTATCTGTACAGTTATGAACGATAAACCTATTAGGAAGTAGGCTTACAGCTATTGTTTTTCATTGTACGCCATCTTTCGACAAACTTGGATATTACGCTTTCATATTTTTTTATTATTTCCATTTTTTAGTCTATAAGCTAGCTGTATGTGCCAGTATTCAACGCTACATTAAGTTTCCGTATTGTCAGTGCAGAACAGTAACACTTAGGGCCAAATTTAATGACATGCAATATCTGTAGATTCTTTGGATGAGACTTAAGACCAATGTTAATGCAGCTAATAGGAAGGCCGTAATGATACTCATACTACACTTATAACAGTTATTTTCTTTTCGTATCTCAGCTCTGTCTTAAAGAGATAAATCAGATTATCTTTGCCCTCTAATCAGATGTTTGGTTGAAATTGAACACCGTGTTTTAAAGAGATAAATTTGGTAAAATGGTTGGCTTCAATAGAACACTGTATATTTCTTATTTAAAATGGGTATTAGTTCTGATATGGGAGGGGATAGCCAGGTGGCTAGGGGCGCTCGACTCGCAATCTGAGGGTCGCGGATTCGAATCCCTGTCACACCAAACATGCTCGCCATTTCAGCCGTGGGGGCGCTATAATGTGACGGTCAATCCCACTATTCGTTGGTAAAAGAGTAGCCCAAGAGTTGATGATGACTAGTTGCCTTCCCTCTAGTCTTACACTGCTAAATTAGGGACGGCTAGCGCAGATAGCCCTCGTGTAGCTTTGTGCGAAATTTAAAATAAACAAGTTCTGATAGTCGTATCAATTTGAACCAACAGGAAGATCAGAAGGAAACAGTAACAAATATATATTGCGCTGTCGTCAATGGGGATCTGGAAGAAACAATAACATAAATATATTACGCTGTCGTCAAGGAGGAAACCGATGTATATTACGTTGTCGTCGAGGGAGATCCGAAGGAAACAGTAACAGGTGTATATTACGTTGCCGTGGAGATCGAAGATAACACAAAATTCACGTGTCATTTTTCGTGCGCAGGAATGTTGTAAGTACGTACAAGTCTTGCGAAGACAGCCAATAAATAGTTTTAAGTTTTACATTAATAAACACGTTAATATTATATTTCCTGATATATCTTAAAGAACAGAAATGAAACAAGTTTATTACTTAAACACGGGGTTGTTTGGTTATACTTTAATTCTAGCACGACTGCATCCCATTTCTGTGAGTTTT
>NW_013674580.1:2289-4008 GCF_000517525.1 Limulus polyphemus
GTTTCTTTATAGTTGTTATGAATCCAAGTTTTTATTTTTGCCTGGTCCTTCCGAAACGTAAAAAAAAAGAGACTAACTTAAATCTGGTGTTTTGCCAGTTTCTTTGTTACAACCAAACGCCACACAGTAACTCATTTTCTCAATACAAAGACGCAACTTCGAAGGCTAGAACATTGTGTTTTTATTCTACCAAAGCCACATCGGGTTCACTGAGGGAAATCGAACCCCTGATTTTAGCGCTGTAAATTCGGGGGGGGAGAACAGGACAAAACAAATCAGCAAACACACTCACAATAAAAAGAATCATGCCATGCAGTGAACCGATTATACTACCTTGTGGTGTCTGACGCCTTTGACGTCACGCTTTCTGAGCTTACAGAAACACACAACATATTTTCTTATTCGGCGCATTTGGGCGTGTGAAAAGAATTCGTCATATATTGAGAAAACTTTTGAATATATATATTTTTTTTTTTCAATGATGTGTTAACTAGAATTAGTATTAACGCCAACTTCTGAATATAATTTAACCAAATCGAAGAAGTCTTTTTTCACAATCGCAGACGACTGTTTGCTCCATAACCATTCATCACAAAGTAAGGCCTAGCAAAATGATCAATATGATTCTTACTTCAATATTTCCTATGAAAACAAAGGGAAGTAACAGAATTTGAAGCATTGGGCAGGTCATTGCTCAGTTGAAGCCAAGCGAGCTCAGAACAGGTTTACGTCATGCGAAGTTTTAAACCACCTCTATGTAGCTGTTCCGATGTAGAAATTCAGTAGTAAACTTCACAGATTAATTAGCATTAATTAGTATCCAAAATGTATTTTAAACTCACTTCTATAATGTTCTAATGACTAGCATAAATATCACTGAAACCTCAGTATAACAGTGAGGTTAAGAACCAACTGGTAAGCCTACGCGCTTCTAACACTAAAATCCGGGTATCGATTCCCCACGTTAGACACAGCAGATAGCCCAAAGTGGCTTTGCTATAAAACAAACACCCCCACCCCCCACACATAGTATTCTAATTAAATCGCATGTCAAACGACATCAAAATAAAATATAATTTGAAATAACTATTTTTCTGTTAACACACCAAACACTTTCCAGGTAAGAAAGTGCGCCATATGAGTTAAGTACAACAAATATATTGACCACAAACGTGTGACATAATGAAACACGTTGCCAGTTTATATGATATACGCTATTTATTATGTACTGTTTCTTAACGTGTGTGTGGGGAGGGGGGGAATTATATAAAAAAAAACATCATGCAAGTTAAAACACGACAATATAGTTTTTGCCTGTTTACTTTTCCTTATGTTAAATTCAAAGAATGGGGTTATTTTGAATAGTTAATAGCTGCTGCTACTGTTTTTGGAACTAAGGGCTTTTCCAACTGCCAGTTGTAATGAAACGGAATGTAATTACGCCTTGTGACACTCAAGAATAATTAGCTTGGAAATTGTTTGTAGTTAAGCACAAAGCTACACAATGGGCTGTCCGTGCTCTGTCCATCACGGGTATCGAAACCTGGTTTCTAGCGTTGTAAGTTTTACACTAAATTCCAACAAGCATCCTTTGCAAAAAAAAGTAAGAAAACGGCATTTATTGTTGTAATATATGTTTTTTATTCTTAAAATTAAAAAAGTACCTTATTTTTTCGGTGTATAACACGCACTTTTTTACCCCAAAATTTGATGTCAAAA
>NW_013674580.1:4951-9131 GCF_000517525.1 Limulus polyphemus
ACGGCTGAAAGGGCGAGCATGTTTGGTGTGAAGGGAATTCGAACCCGCGACCCACATATTGCGAGTCGAGCATATCTGCTCTACCGAACGTAAGTAACAGATTGAAAGTTATTCATCAAGACACTACAGAATACAAGACACTATCTGTATGCATAACACGATCTTTCAGTAAGTTCAGTCAGCAGTTTCAAAGTGTATGCACGCGCAAACAGAGATAGAGACAGTAACATATCTATTTATTTATACATGCATTCACAAGTCCAGCCGCCGAGTTCTTGGCTACACTTTAAGATTGGTTCAAACAATGGCTATTCGTGAGCTATTAACTTTCTCATAACAAGAGATCATGCCGAGATTAAGGTCATGAAAGTCTCTGCTTGCTGACGCTGGTGATACTAAACGTACCTACGTCAGCTTGTTGAACCAGTAAAGGAACATCAACTCAAGAAACCATCGTCTACCGAAAGACAATATCGACGGTCAGCCAGCTTCCATAATGATGACCACTTAGCCAGGATCCCAGGGCAACATTCATGGGACCTAGAGACAGAGAGAACTAGAAACTTCTTACGAGCTTATTTATAATTTGTTTTTGTGCTTGAGTAAAAGAATTAAAAATGCGGTTTAAATTCTTAGTTATAGAGTTTTTTTTAACTGCTCATCAAAAAGTCGTGTCACTGATTATTTTGTTTTTACATTGTCAAGATTATATATTGGCGTTTATGAAAAATATAATTATCCTGGTTGAGTTTACATCTTGCAGCTACCGTCACGTGACGGTGACGTAATGATCCAGAACAACGCAGTTTTGTCACATTTTCAAAACCGTGTATTCCTATTTTTTGTTTGGTTTGTTTGTTGAATTTCGCACAAAGCTACGCGAGGGCTATCTCCGCTAGTCGTCCCTAATTTAGTAGTGATAGACTAGAGGGAAGGCAGCTAGTCAGTACACCCGCCGCCAACTCTTGGACTACTCTTTCACCCACGAATAGTGGGGTTAACCGTCACGCTATATCGCCCCCACGGCTGAAAGGGCGAGCGTGTTCGGTGAGGGGGATTCGAACCTGAAACTCTCAGATTGTGAGTCGAGCGCCATAACCACCAGGCCATGCCAGGCCCTCCTATTTTTGTAAAACGTTTACAAATAGAGAAGCAAATTTGACACTTTAGTTCAGTTATAAATACTTTTAAACATTCTGAGCGACCCTCAGAGTTTAATTTGATTGATTAATTGATTGCTTGGAATTAAGCACAAAGCTTCATAAAGGCCTATGTGTGCTCTGGGCAGAGTTTAGTGCAAATAGACCCAGTTATAAACATAACTGATACAGCGAATAATAACAACAACGACGTCATTTTCTGTGAATAACAACAACAACGACATAATTTTCTGTGCATAATAACAATAACGACACCAGTCTCTGTGAATAATAACAATAACGACACCAGTCTCTGTGAATAACAACAACAACGACACCAGTCTATGTGAATAACAACAACGACACCAGTCTCTGTGAATAACAACAACAACGATACCAGTCTCTGTGAATAACAACAACAACGACACCAGTCTCTGTGAATAACAACAACGACACCAGTCTCTGTGAATAACAACGACGACGACACCAGTCTCTGTGAATAACAACAACAACGACACCAGTCTCTGTGAATAAAAACAGCAACCACATCAGTCTCTGTGAAACTGTAGACAAAATAGACTCGATACTCGTAATAATCAGCAATAAATTCACACTTACTAACTCGTTAATTACGTTATTGGGAAACTGTTTTACTTCCTACGTATGCAATATGATTAATTTGTCTACTCTTTTAAAAGACATACAGACTGCTAATAAACAGTCAGCAACGTTAAAGGTACTGATATTATTAGGCCGTCAAGAAACTGATGACGCTTTGTTTTAGATGAAAAAACCCTAACAACTTATATATCAAAACAAAATATTTATTAACTGAAATAGTCTCCATTCTTATCGATGATGCTTTTCCATCTTACAACAATCAGGTTGTTATTGCCCCGATTAAAGAAATCACTTGGTTTTGAAGCAAAAAACATGTCGATGTCTTCTTTAACACCTTCCACATTTGCATACGTTTTCCCATTAAGATGGTGTTGCAGCGAACGAAAAAGATGGTAATCTGATGGTGCCATATCTGGAGGATATGGTGGATGGGAGAGAACTTCCCAACCCAACTCCATAATCTTGTGTTGCGTCAAACGTGCTACATGTGGACGTACATTGTCGGGAAGAAGAAGAACACCTTTTCGATTGTCGAGAGAAGGGCGTTTCTGATGAAGGAGTTGATTTAAACGTTCCAGTTGCTGACTATAGATAGCTGCATTGACAATTCGAAATGAATTACTCCTTTGATATCCCACCAAATGCAAAGCATCACTTTCTGCGGATGGAGTCCAGGTTTTGGGGTCGGAAGTGGTTTTTGTCTAGGACTGAGCCATTGTTTTGGCGTTTAATATTCGCATAAATAATCCATTTTTCATCACCGGAGACAATTCTGTACAAAAATGGTTCACGCCCATTACACGCCAAAAGAGACGAAGCAACGTTCACATGTTGGAAACGATGATCATTGGAGAGTTCGTGAGGCACTCAAACACCTTCCTTATGGAGTTTTCCCATATTCCTTAGACGTTTACTCATTGTTTCATGAGAGAAATGATTTCAGGGCCATTTCACGAGTATGTTGTTGCCTTGGGTTAGATTCAGAGCATCAATATCAATTCCAACATGTCGGCCGCTGCCATCACAGTTTTTAAGGCTAAAGTCACCTGAACGAAATTTGCTGAACCATCGTTGACACTTGGGAACGTTCAAAAACATTTCTATAAACTTCTTTGATATTCTTTGTGGCTACAGAGGGGTTGTTTCCCTTCTTGTATTCAAACATCATTACATGCCGAATGTGTGTGCCATCATTATAAAGGATTATAGTATACTAAACTTTACACTAACGTGACGTTTAGGTGGTTCGTTTAACTATTATACATGATGTACTTTCTTTTTGTGGGGGGGGGGGAAAGAAAGAGTTCCAAAACGCCACATTAATTTCTTGACGACCTAATAGATATTCGTATACGAATGTTTCATATGATGTGTACTTTTTTTAAGTAAACACCTTTAATATCATTCTTTAGTAAGGAAGGTTGTTTCCTCCTGCAACACACACACCTAAAGAATGTTGTGCTACATTTAAGAGCATCTTATCCTATTCGCTTTGTCTTTAGATTGTTTTGCTATGTTTAAGGGCATCCTATCTTCTTCTGTTTATCTTAAGAATATTTGACTTGTGTTCTACTATGCAGATCAAATAAAGCGTAACTCACGAAGACCGTAACTCCGATATTTTCACATGCGAGAAGCTTATGTAAACTATAAACTAGCTTCTAGTGAGTCTAAGATTTTAATATCTAGGGTCAGTGTGTACTATTGATATTTTTGAAGAGTGACACCAAAATAACCAACAGTATCGAAACGCTTTCAATCATCCGTGTTGGTGGTAGTTACCTAGGGCATGCTGATGGTAGTTACCTAGGGCATGCTGATAGTAGTTACCTAGGGCATGTTGGTGGTAGTTACCTAGGGCATGCTGATAGTAGTTACCTAGGACATGTTGATGGTAGTTACCTAGGACATGTTGATAGTAGTTACCTAGGACATGTAGGTGATAGTTACCTAGGGCATGCTGATAGTAGTTACCTAGGGCATGCTGATGGTAGTTACCTAGGGCATGCTGATGGTAGTTATCTAGGGCATGTTGATGGTAGTTACCTAGGGCATGTTGATGGTAGTTACCTAGGGCATGCTGATAGTAGTTACCTAGGGCATGCTGATGGTAGTTACCTAGGGCATGCTGATAGTAGTTACCTAATACATGTTGATGGTAGTTACCTAGGATATGTTGGTGGTAGTTACCTAGGATATGTTGGTGGTAGTTACCTAGGGCATGCTGATAGTAGTTACCTAGGGCATGCTGATAGTAGTTACCTAGGGCATGCTGATGGTAGTTACCTAGGACATGTTGATGGTAGTTACCTAGGGACTGCTGATGGTAGTTACCTAGGGCATGCTGATGGTAGTTACCTAGGGCTGCTGATGGTAGTTACCTAGGACATGTAGGTGATAGTTACCTAGGACATGTTGAT
>NW_013674580.1:10131-21818 GCF_000517525.1 Limulus polyphemus
TTGATGGTAGTTACCTAGGACATGTTGATGGTAGTTACCTCGGACTATGATGATGGTAGTTACCTAGGACATGTTGATGGTAGTTACCTAGAACATGCAAAAATAAAAATGCGGGAAAAATAAAAGTAAAGTATAGACAAAATGTATACTTAACGAAGCGAAATTCGCTCTTTTCTTGTCACACGGATTCCACCAGGTGTCTTTTCTCTTGCCCTCAGTGGCGGGCAAATCACAGATGGTCCATTGTTCTTAACAGCAAACAACCCAACCTATTTATTTGTCTTCTATCAATCCAGGTACATTAATTGCCACTTCCCAAAGCGAGAAGCGCGGTCACTGCTTGCGGCAACGGGACATGAGCTTGGACCCTCGAGTCCACAGTCCAGTACACAAGACACTAGACCACGCCTAGCTCGTAGAACTTATAGAGATTGTAATACCCGCTATAATGTTTCAACTGTGGTGCATTTTTTGTAAGTGAGACCAGCGATCTGACGATCGTTTCCTGTCACCTGGCAACCCACTCGAAACGTTGGACTTCGTAGTCTACGACTGATAAAAGTATTTATTCATTATTCTGCCACTAGCGAGTGATAAAGTCACACGGGACACATTGATGTTTAGCCTTCATAAACTCTCATATTCACCTAAAAACTCACAAATATGAATTCTCCTGTAGCGTTGATGAAATACGCCATTTTTACTTTGAACTTTTTATTATGGGTAAGTAGGCTTTCCTTAATATAAAAAATATATGTTACTAAATATATAACGCATAGTATTTGTTGCATTCAGTGCTAAATTAGCTATAACTGAAAAAGGAAAACTGAAATCCAAGAAAGGTAAAATTCACAGAATGGCTTTTAATTTTGGCCAGTATTATGAAGCGAAATTACTTCAAAAAAATCAAGATTTTTTTTTTTAGAAATAGCGTTCTTTCCAACTGTTGTTTAGTCACAGAATAGGCTAACTAATTAAATTTGTTCAGTCGAGGAATTCGCGCATTTAAAGAATCTGAATTAATCTTTTTGAGCGTGTATATGGAGTAAATGAATTCCAATTGTTTTTGTTTTTGAATTATCTACATTTTTGTTACTTAGGTTCGGTTTGAACTTATTCCAAACATTCTATCTGCCTGTTTTTTGTTGTTAATTATTCCAAGTTAAAACTTAAGTTAAAAGATGATAAAAACTAAAGAAGATTGTAAGTATTATTACGAGTAGGCTTAGATTAGTTTTCAGCTTTGTTGTAAGTAGTTCTGTCACATTGTTAACCCTACTGACTACGAAACCGCGAAAAGAAATATGTGCAAGATCGATATTACGAAAAACCTGGGAGTGAAACACCTTGGAGTGAAAATGAAGTTAGTTAAGACCATTGATCTCCTTATTTAAATTCACCAGAGAAACTTAATTAAGTTTTATTTTTTTCTCTTTCATGAAATCTTATTATCATTGAACTTATGAT
Organism: Limulus polyphemus; assembly: GCF_000517525.1. NCBI lineage: Eukaryota > Metazoa > Arthropoda > Merostomata > Xiphosura > Limulidae > Limulus > Limulus polyphemus. The sequence continues at coordinate 11,599 of NW_013674580.1, forward strand.
AACTGTACTTTTCTTATTTGTAAATTTCTTATTTTAGTTGAACACAAGTTTCGATTTTTGTAGTATTAGACAATTTGTCTTCAAAAGCTACAAACTCCCTAATGTAAGGGATTATGCGTACTGAACATACGACGTAATTACTAGCACTTCGTTGGTCGTCAAGAGATACCATTAACTACATCTGGTGGCCATCTGGTGGTGGGAAGATTCTGATTTAAACCATTTCACTGGTTCTTGCTTTTGCAGAAAGTGAATTCCTAAGTTTACACCAGGATTACTGTGTGAAGTTTGTCACCTCACACAGAGGGACGTGACAGACTAATTTAACATGAAACATATTCCCGACTTCAGATTCGTTTCTATGACACATTTCACCTCACACAGAGGGACGTGACAGACTAATTTAACGTGAAACATATTCCCGACTTCAGATTCGTTTCCATGACACATTTCACTTCACACAGAGAGACGTGACAGACTAATTTAATATGAAACATATTCCCGACTTCAGATTCGTTTCCATGACACATTTCATCTCACACAGAGAGACGTGACAGACTAATTTAACATGAAACATATTCCCGACTTCAGATTCGTTTCCATGACACATTTCATCTCACACAGAGAAACGTGACAGACTAATTTAACATGAAACATATTCCCGACTTCAGATTCGTTTCCATGACACATTTCCAGAGTTAGTGTGCTTATCTTTGTTGTCAAGTACACAGCTACTCGATGGGCTATCTGTGCTGAGCCCACCATGATATTGAGACCTGGTTTTTAGCGTTATAAGCCCTCACACTTACCGCTGAGCCACTAGGGGGCAGTCATTCTACAATTGCTTATTACTAGCATTTTTGTTTGTTAGTTTTTTGAATTTATTGTTTGTTTTTGAATTTCGCGCAAAGCTACACGAGGGCTATCTGCACTAGCCGTCCCTAATTTAGCAGTGTAAGACTAGAGGGAAGGCAGCTAGTCATCACCACCCACCGCCAACTCTTGGGCTACTCTTTTACCAACAAATAGTGGGATTGACCGTCACATTATAACGCCCCCACGGCTGAAAGGGCGAGCATGTTTGGTGTGACAGAGATTCGAACCCGCGACCCTCAGATTGCCAGACTCCAGCCAATATTTCTAACACTAATATTATGACAGATCTATAAGTTCAACCACAAGTAATGTTAATCATGCATAAGTACGCGTATAGCAATTAAAAATACATAAACATATTAAACATAAATTATATTTCGTGAAATAATTTATTTGTTTATTTATTTTATTTGGTAACCATAGACGAATTGCTTATAATATTATAACGGACCGGGCATGGCCTTAGGATTAGCGTGTCTGGGCTGTGAATTCGAAGATAACGACTTTACGAAAGCGACCCGTAAAATCCACTCTTCCCTCTTCCCCCTGTGAGTCAGCGGTAATCTTACAGACTTACAATGATAAAATCCTATGTTTTATTCCTTGCGGTGGACGGAGTTCAAATAGCCCATTATGCAGCTCTGAGCTAAAGGCGCAAGTAAACAAACCTAATGAGTTAACCTCTTACAAACACCTCTAGTACAAAAGACAAAACGATCGACCTATCTTGGAAGAAACACCAGATCTACCGACGCTTTCAAAACCTGATTATCGGGGGCAAGCGTTAACATTCAACAGGGTGACGGTACGAGTATCAAATTGTCTATAAAACAATGAAGAAATGCACACACACAAAGCCTTAACACATAAACACTACTGTCTGAGATGGGGATCTGACGGACGACACACATCTAATCCCACTCTTCTTTTACGCATATGGGGACGACATCCGTACTTCCCTACTCCTAATTTCATTTTTTAAAGACAATAAAGTTTGTAGATGGCTAGCGAAAGAAGCTTTGTTACAAATGTGCAACGTTTCGTCAAGCTTTCGTCATCATCATCATTTTCAAAAATGTGGGTCATCAGACAGTTTAACGAAGTTTAAAAGAGTTCCCCACGTGTTACTCTTTTTAATTATTTGAATGAAGAAAATGGAAAAGTAAAGATATCATGTACTTAACAGATCTACTCTGTTACTGACTATTATTCAATTCATGGGCGCAAGCAGAAAGGGGCAAGAGAGGGCAGTTGCTCCCCCCTTACATTTCACAAAAGCTTTCACGTAGTATGAGGTAAACTTAACATCGTAGTTAATCTAAATATTTTCATTAAAACTGTAAATGTGTGTTTGTGTTTAAGCACACAGAACACGTATTATTTTAGTCTGTTAATTTACACTGTAAAAACTGATTCATACAACTGGACTTTTGTTACAAAATCAACCGTCATACCTAGCGTGGCAAATCAGGTTGCTACACCAACTTGAAATGCAAACTGCTTGTTACAGAATCGTATAAGTGTTCTTAAATATGATATATTAACTTAAACACATTTAAAACAAGGACGTTCACTAGTTACTTTGGCTTTATCAATGTCCAACGGTCAACAGTTATTTTATCAACTAATCATAGTTCTCGGTAAAATACGTAAATAAATACTTATGACGTTATGAGTTTTATGACTAACACATGCACGTGCAATAGATAATCACTGTTACGAGGATCTATGCACATAAAGTTAACATAAGGCTATTACTGTTTCTAAATCAACAGTATTCTAAACACAGAAATGTTTGCTTTAAACCACTAATGGTTTAACCAATCGTGCTACACATGGTGATAACATTTCACTATTTTTTTTAAAACAACCATTTCTCTGGTCTCCCTTCATGCTTCGGACACAGAATAAACTATGGGAACATTTAGGTGGTATCAATTTTTGACATATGCACCAAAATCAAGGATGGAGCGAGAGACCCTAAATGTCCAGTGAAGCTGGATTAACACATATATGTAAATTATTTCCAGTGAAACTGGATTAACACATATACGTAAATTATTTCCAGTGAAGCCGGATTAACACATATACGTAAATTATTTCCAGTGAAGCTGGATTAACACATATACGTAGATTATTTCCAGTGAAGCTGGATTAACACATATACGTAAATTATTTCCAGTGAAACTGGATTAACACATATACGTAAATTATTTCCAGTGAAGCCGGATTAACACATATACGTAAATTATTTCCAGTGAAGCCGGATTAACACATATATGTAAATTATTTCCAGTGAAGCCGGATTAACACATATACGTAAATTATTTCCAGTGGAGCTGGATTAACACATATACGTAAATTATACTATAGCGTAGGGCCTTAGCTGAATTGAGGGCTGAGGGAAAATCAGCCTTCTACTGCCCCCTTCCCATATCTTTTGCGAAACAGCATTATTGGTTAAAATGTCAGTTTTAAAATAACCTCCTTGATAGTTTTTAGCTTTTTATATTAACTTTGTTTTGTTTTTATGTCAAATCCACCCACTGCCGCATAAAGTGTATAGGCATACAGTAAACTATATACAAACTGAACAGTAAATAATGAGAGATTTTTTTAACATCGACTGAAATTCGAAGAATATCATCTTTTTTTCCTCTTTTTTTTTCATAAACTTTATGAAACATTTTCCTCACAAGCAACAATGTATTGACGATTTATAATCTGGTCAGATTTTCACTAATATTTTAAATTTAATTAAGGTCTGGATACAAGAATGTGCAATATTTTTTTTCACCTATATCTTAATTTGTGCATTGTGGAATTGAAATCAGAGGTGTTAAAGCCCCCCAGTGGCACAGTAGTATGTCTGCAGACTTACAACGCTAGAAACCGGCTTTCGATACCCGTGGTGGGCAGAGCACAGATAGCCCATTGTATAGCTTTGTGCTTAATTCAAAAAAAAACATAAAACAATACATCAGAGGTGTTAAAGACATTTACCCATTTACCCTAACACTTATAATCACTTTTAATAAATATAATTTAATAAATGAAGTTAATATTGAAAAGATAATTATTTAGGAGTCATAAGTTATCTTTCGCAAACATTTCTTTGCTCCAATCAGCTTGCAGTAGCTCAACAATAAAAAAAAAGAAAAGAAAAAACAATAGAGGCATTCTGAGTTCATCAAGAAATCTTGATTTTTTATAACGAGTATTTCTAGAGAGTTATCCTTGACAACCGAATATGAGATGTTTTTGAATAATATATGTACTTCTTTGTTTTGTTGTTTTTTTACAGAATCTAGGAGCGGCCTTATTTGGATTAGGGCTGTGGATCCGAACTGATGAAGACTTCTGGGAATATGAGAACAGTCTGTCGGTCCGAAACTATTACCAAGCTACGTACATTGTTATCGCTGTAGGGTCCATACTTCTTATCATTGGATTTATTGGTTGTTGCGGAGCTGCGACAGAAAGTCCGTGTCTACTTTTAACAGTAAGTACATTATAATATCGATTTGACTCGCAGCCTGAGGATCGGGGTTCGAATCCCCGTCCCTCCAAACATGCCTCCCCTTTCAGCGGTGGGGGCGTTATAATTTGAGGTTCAATCCCACTATTCATTGGTAAAAGAGTAGCCCAAGAGTTACTATTTTTTTGCTTTGAATTATAGCTATGGACCCCCTAGATACTTACGTGTCACGAGTAAATGTAAACAGAAATATTGTAATTTTTATTCCACTAATTACAGCTGAGGTTTTCTGTGTATTTTACTTAGAAAATGAGTGATTCACCCGATTATTTGAGTCAATTCCTTACAGTGATGTAATATGTCGACTCCGCCTGTAATAAACATTATATAAACCATTCGGTAAACTGGAGGTTAAGATAAATACAGAAGTCGATCTGAGGGTCGCGGGTTCGAATCCCCTCCCACCAAACATGCTCCCCCCTTTCAGCCGTTATAATGAGTCTATTCGTTGGTGGTGATGATTAGCTGCCTTCCCTCTAGTGTTACACTGCTAAATTAGGGACGGCTAGCGCAGATAGCCCTCGTGTAGCTTTGCGCGAAATTCAAAACAAACAAACAAATAGAAGTCGATATCAGGATACTGTTAATTTGACAAGTTACAGATATTCGGGTAGAATACAAAAAATAAATCAAGGAGTTTTTTAAGATGATTAATTGATATTTTTTTAATAAGTAGATGTATTATTGATTGAAGATATTTGTTATAATTCTTACAGTATTTTGTTACCATCTTCTTAATGGTCATTATGGAACTGGCCGCAGCTGTTCTTGTATGGAAAGCGACAAATGGAGACAAGGTAACTCTCTTTTCCACACTCTCTATCTCTTACTTGCTTGCTTACGTATTTATTCTCTTTGTGCAAGGTGTCATATTAGGCCTCTGTATCTCATTTATACTACATAATTTTAGTTTTTCACATAATATTTTTAAAATGTTTCTTCGTTTAGTAAGCTTTAATCATTAATTTATAAAACGTTGATGTAGTTTTATTGCCATATAAATTTAAAAAGATATACAGTATGGTCACGTGCTAGTAGTGTAGAATGTGATTGGTTGTCGTCCAACCAATCAGAAAGTGCCACGTCAATGAAAAGCCTATAAACGTACAGGCAGTCATACTATGCCAAGTAGTAGCGGTATAAATTCAGTCATAGGTTTCAGAATTAAAATATCGCATGACAAGCACGTACAAAGTGACGTTTTGACTGGTCAGAGTTACTTTAGTAGGAGATGTATGCAAGATCTGACGATGATACTTGAATTTGTTGATTAAAATGGAAGTCAAGGTACAAAAACGAAACTCTCGAAAAGTGATGTTACGTACCTCAAGGTCTGGTTTCAATAAGAAAAGATACTGACAAAGGCCTTGCTGTAAATATAGGTATGGATGTTATTTCGAGACATGGCATAAAGTGCTCTCTAAGACTGCTGGTAAGAAGAGATGATCAAATAAGTTGATATGGGCATCGTTCCATAAGAAATGTAATCGGTAAAGACTGTGTTCTTTACAGGTGAATCTAATTCCAACTGTTCATCACCAATCAACGACAGTTTGTTCGATATCATAGTCAGTGAACAACATCTACAACGAAGCATGGTGGTGTTTAGGTACAAGTTTTGGACAGCATCTTAGCCAACGGCATCTACATAGAAATAAAGGCACCCTGACAGCTGACGGGTACATGCAGATTCTGATATATCACGCCATTCCTCTAAAGGAACACGACTCATCAAGTGGAAATCCAAAAAACAGGAAATGTGGCGAAACCACTTGTTGATTGTAAAGAGGCTGATTTATGGTTTGTTCTACATAAAGTCCTGATATGTATATTATTAAGCTGTATGTTTAATAAAGTCAAAAGCTGACTGAATTAAGGGAAGTAATACAAGACACTTGAAGTAATGTTGCAGAATTATTCATTGATAAATGTATGGTAGTTAAAACAAGGTTTAATGGTCTGTGAAAATTAAAGGGCTCTCATACACAACACCAGTGTATTGTATATTAATGGTCTGTGAAAATCAAAGGTCTCGCATACACAACACCAGTGTATTGTATATTAATAGTCTGTGAAAATCAAAGGGTTCGCATACACAACACCAGTGTATTGTATATTAATGGTCTGTGAAAATCAAAGGTCTCGCATACACAACACCAGTGTATTGTATATTAATGGTCTGTGAAAATCAAAGGGCTCTCATACAACACCAGTGTATTGTATATTAATGGTCTGTGAAAATCAAAGGGCTCTCATACAACACCAGTGTGTTGTATATTAATGGTCTGTGAAAATCAAAGGTCTCGCATACACAACACCAGTGTATTGTATATTAATGGTCTGTGAAAATCAAAGGTCTCGCATACACAACACCAGTGTGTTGTATGTTAATGGTCTGTGAAAATCAAAGGTCTCGCATACACAACACCAGTGTATTGTATATAGCATTCTTCTTTGTTTGATATCTTGTATAATAATGTTTTGTACCGTTAGGAAATTTACTACCTAGTTCTAAACACTTTTTTTGGGACTCCTGTGTGCACATCGCTTGTATTTCCATATATATGTTTCCATTACTCTATGTAGTGTAGAGACTAAGTTTATTAACCCAAAGTCAGAGTTTAAAACGACCGAAAATTCTAAATTTGATTAATGTTTTACGAAGGTAGATGTATTACATGTATATATAGAATTTTGGTAGATATTTCGTCATCATAGAATTAATAACATTTACTACACACACACATGAAAAATAGGATACATCTACAATTAAATTGACTAGTCAAGAAGCATTTATGATGTATAATAACACATCTCCTTTTGTATCTGTGAAATTAATAGCGATATTTATTCAATACCAATGTTTTCATATACAGAAAAATCTGAATACCATAGTTTTTCAAAAGATGTTTCAAGACAGTTCTTAGCAGCGATTCAAATAATTTGTTACAAATCGAATCACTTATAATCTACTATATATGGTTTAAATTTATTCGTTTTCTATGCATGGTCACATTTGTGAAGAGATTCAAACCTAATTTTGCATGGCCACCCCACTTGGCCTACGGATGGCCATGAACTACTTAGTTTTTCAGTTGACCACCTACACAATATTGATCACCCGGAAGGTGGTGCATATGGAGAGCACCATCTCTGTGGGTGTTTATTCAAATGATCTGAAATGTGATATTCAGGCACCTAAGGTTAAATAATGGTGTTCTGTAATTAGCCAAAGATTATCAAAAGGTTATCACAGAAGTTGTAGAGACAATAAAGTTTATCACAGCAGTGCCATTCAAACAAGCCCACTTCAGGATCTCATCAGTTGACTTTACCTTTAGTACAAGTTAATTGGAATTCTATTTCAATGTGTGATCTGTATAAGCTTCACCTAACTTCCTATTAAAGAGCAAATTGGCCTAGATTACCCATCCTTTGTCTAACTCTTAAAATCTAACGAGCTATTACAAACCTTTCAGAAGAGAGTTCTTTTATGTATCTCACAGAAACTTTGTATAAGCAGCTTACCTTGCCACAGAGATAATAACTATGTATTCATTAAGCAATGTGTAGTGTGCAAAAAAGAAATAGGTGTTTAATATTTTATGGCCCAGGGGGTCCAATAAAGTTAATTTACTTAATAGGAGCTTACATAAGGCTGGTAAGAGCTGGGAAGGTAGATAAAAGATTCATGATACAAAAGGTATAACATAAAGAACAATGTCACATCTGGTCCCTTTTATTGAACAATAGGCCAGTTTTCTAACACTTTACTTCATATTGGCAATGGTCACAATTGAAAATGGGCTAAAAGCAAAGGTCTTTCCCAATGTCAAGGAACATCTCATAAGTCACAAGTGGCTTTGTAAAAAGAGTCATTCTTGCCCCTAAAAATGAATCAGTAAATGAAATTAACTCGTCCATGTTGAAACTATTACCTGGCCAAGTAAAAAGCTACAAGTCAGTTGATACTGTGATAAATCCTGATCAAGTTGTGCACTATCCATCAGAGGTGTTAAACTTTCTTGAACTTCCTGGTGTTCCTCCACACAACTTGGAGCTTAAGGTAAGTACACCCATAATGATCCTCCATAATATGGATCTTCCAAAACTTTACAATGGCACTAGATTGTGCATCAAACAACTATTGCCCCATGTTTTGGAGGTCACAATGGCACTAGACTGTGCATCAAACAACTATTGCCCCATGTTTTGGAGGCCACACTCTTCAGTGGAAGCTCCAAAAGTGAGGATGTCTTCATACCAAGAATACCCATCATCCATACGGATACTCCTTTTGAACTTAAACATTTACAGTTTCAAGTACGTTTATGTTTTGTTATGTCTATTAACAAGGCTCAAGGACAGTCACTGAAAGTGGTTGACTTTCTCTCATGGACACTTGTATGTTGGATGTCATAGAGTTAGTAACCCAAGCAATCTGTACATTCGTGCACCACAAAGCAAATCTTGTTTACCCTGAGGCATTGAGCAACTGATCATTTTTCCTTTGAACTTGAAAGAATAAAGGTTTTTGTGTGTTTAAGTTGTGATATTTCTGTCAGTTTTGTAAAAGAATAAAATCACTAAGGATTTCAAATGGAAGATTGATAGCTCGTTGAATTTGCAATAATTTTTGTCCCGGGTAATGCCGGGTACATTTGGTTAGTCAGATATAAAATATTAAACATCGTGTTGATTTCCTAAACGAAAAGTAGAATACAATTTAAATGTACAAACAAAGAAGCAAGTATCATAAACATAACAAATTATCTGAGTTTGGCTTAAAACTCGTGTTTCTATAGTTGTTCTTACATTACTGTGAAGTAAATTTTGCATCTACTACGTTACAGCCAAATTATTAGCAGCTTTGTGTTTGTTAAGTTTTACCATCAAAACGTGTAGTCTCGAAAATAAACGTTCTAGTTCCAGGATTGAAAAAAACAACAACATATTTTAACTTGAGATAGTTCTTTGTTTCTAGTTTAAAGAATGACTTATTTTTTATGCATTCTTTACAGCTCCAAAAGTTCCTGACCGATCAGATAGAGATAGAATTAGAAAAACAACAGTATGATGAGAATTCCCGGCGTTTCATGGATCTCATGCAGATTCACGTAAGAAAGATACTTTAAGACTCATTTCTCTTGTCGTTTCATAAAATGGGTAAGGCGCAACAAAGAGTCTAAGGCTCGAGACGTGATACCACTGAATACATTCCGCTGGGCGCGTTTTAAAAGACACAGTCAACCCTGTTATTCGATTTAAAAAAAAAACGGACAAAGGATTTGTGTTGACTTGTGCTGCTAGCTAGTCGCCCCCCCCCCCTCGAAACAGTAGTTCAAAATTAAGGACGGCTATACCTAACCCTTGGGAATTTCTGACCTAATTGATTAGCCCACGTCTCCCAAAAGGTGTCATTCATATTGAAGTTTTTAGTTTCAATTTTCAACTTATATACAGACGGCTAGAACACACATACAGACGCACTTAGAAGAATTATAATAAAACGTTAATTAAGTGATAAATGAGAACTGTATAAAAAATTTTAATTCCAGGTTGTTTTTTTATTCAGCATACAACATCAACATGATGCTAATATTCGAAGACAGCATTTATATCTATCAAACGTACGACCTTGTGTCGAGAAATTCAATTTATTTCCTTTAATAAATCTATAATTATGAGTTTGTTTGTTTGTTTGATTGTCTGTAATTAATTACGGCAAAAACGGCGCACAATACCGCCATATTTGTAATGAAATGAGAATAGAAACAGAATAAAACAAGTTTACGTTAAAATCGGG
>NW_013674580.1:22818-27569 GCF_000517525.1 Limulus polyphemus
ACTACCGTTCGCGCTCTTTTACGAAACTTCTTCGTTCAAATTTATTTCCCTGTCAATGTTCCCATCTTCATTAAAAGGTGTAAGATGACAAAAACAAGATCTTGAAGAATTTCTCAAAAATGTGCCTTGGTTATGGTAGGTAATTCGAAGAAAAATAAAATGTTACTGTTTCTTATTTGTAGAAGTTTTAAGAGGAAAGACCACAACATAATGAACTAATTCATCATAATACCTGAAAACTCTGACTTCACGTTTTTTTGAAAAATGAAATGGTCTTTCCTTTTACTCCCAATCAACAATCAAATATCTTTTCTTGAATTATGAATAACACGAATGGATTGAAATATTTAATTGAATTATTTCAAAATAAACTTTCATTTCGGAGCAATATTGAAATGAGCTTGAATTCTTCATAACCTCTGAATAGTGGGTGACCCAACGGGTCACGGGTGGTCTAGTATTTACTAAAAGTATATTACTATGTTAAAGAATCTTTTTAAAATGTACTTGTTTTATCAGAAGCGAGTTTAACAAACACTCAACTCCTAATCCTAATCAAACATTCAACTCCTAACCCTAATCAAACACTCGACTCCTAACCCTAATCAAACACTAGACTCCTAACCCTAATCAAACACTCGACTCCTAACCCTAATCAAACACTAGACTCCTAACCCTAATCAAACATTCGACTCCTAACCCTAATCAAACATTCGACTCCTAACCCTAATCAAACATTGGACTCCTAACCCTAATCAAACACTCAACTCCTAACCCTAATCAAACACTCAACTCCTAACCCTAATCAAACACTCAACTCCTAACCCTAATCAAACACTCGACTCCTAACCCTAATCAAACACTCAACTCCTAACCCTAATCAAACACTCAACTCCTAACCCTAATCAAACACTCAACTCCTAACCCTAATCAAACACTCAACTCCTAATCTGATCTTCCGTAAAGGCTACCTAGTTTGGATCATGTCTAATAGGTGGAATATTCCCAGTGCTTTTTGATGCTATGACCATAGACGTTTTCCGTTATGACTTGATAGATAATGAAAAGGACATACAATGGACATTTTTTTTTTTTAGGTTACAATATTATAATAAATATATTGGTTATAGTTTATATATATACATGTATAAACTACAACCAATATATATGTACACACACACACATAACCTCTCTTATTTCAGAAATTGTATTCCAAAAGTCTCCCGGTTACTCAGCGTTAAGTTTACAGACTTACAAGGCTAAAATCAGTGGTTCTACTACCGGCGATGGGAAGAGTGTAGATTGCCCATTGTACTGCTTTGCAGTAAGAAAACAACAACAGCCACTCCTAAAAGAAAAAATTCAAATAAATCAACTAAGTTTTCGAAATAAAACTTATGTACTTGCGTATGTATTCCCAGAATGTGTCACAAGTAATTTGTACCAGAAACTTTTGTTACCGAAACTCTTTCCCTGAGAATATGGTTTTAAAATAAGAGCATAAGGCATATTGGAAATCCTTTTAACTAAACTTATTTCAACTATCATAACAATATAAGCTTCTACGTTTTGTTATTTTTATATTCTGACACTAAAAACCTCCCATTTCATTCGTCAATCTTATATTACCTTTTTTAAAAGTTTGATCTTCCTGTTCCCCCAAAAGCGCCCTCTATAATTTATTTCTTCCACAAAAAAACCTCCCTTTTCACTCGCCAACATAATACTATCTTTTGTAAATGTTAGATCTTCCTGTTCCCACAAAAAGCGCCCTCTATAATTTATTTCTTCCACAAAAAAACCTCCCTTTTCACTCGCCAACATAATACTATCTTTTGTAAATGTTAGATATTTCTGTTCCTCAAAAAAGCGCCCTCTCTATTTTAATTCTACCACAAAAACTCCCCTTTTACTCGTCAATCTTATATCACCTTTTTTAAAGTTAGATCTTCCTGTTCCCCCAAAAAGCGCCCTCTCTATTTTAATTCCACCACAACTTTTTATTCATGTGAATTCCTATAAAAATAAAATCCCTCTCTACACAATATATCTTCTCCTATAATTTTCACGGTGTTCTTCCTGTGACTGTTTTAACAACACGGACTTCAGTACTGTGTTCTTCCTGAGACTGTTTTAACAACACGGACTTCAGTACTGTGTTCTTCCTGTGACTGTTTTAACAACACGGACTTCAGTACTGTGTTTTTCCTGTGACTGTTTTAACATCACAGGCTTCAGTACTGTGTTCTTCCTGTGACTGTTTTAACAACACGGACTTCAGTACTGTGTTCTTCCCGTGACTGTTTTAACAACACGGGCTTCAGTACTGTGTTCTTCGTGCCTTTTTATAAAAATCAGCATCCATATCTCGTTCCATCAACGTTTATTTAATCTTTCTTATTTCACGATAAAATAACTTCATTCTGTACTCAGCTCTCTAGAAAAACTTCACTTTTCTCTTTCATTTTATTGTTCTTGCATCTACTGAAATCACTCCCAATTTTGATATTATTATATCTCCAAAACCATCCCGCTTCAACTTGTTTTCTTGCCTTCGCCATAAAAGACCAATCTTTCGTCTTTGTTTGCTATAAAAAAACAAAAACAAACTTAAACCTAGTTTACCATTTTGTCGTGTCAAGATAATACACTCTTTCCTCCAATAGAAACAGTTTTTGTTCATTTCATTTTAGCCATAAATGAAAAATTCTAAAAACAATAAACAGATGATTTTACCATGTAAAAACTGAAGGCATTCATTTACTTCTATAATTATTTCAGGCATTTTAGGGTTCGCAAGCACAAAGCTATACAATTGTGCTCTGTCCACAACAGGTATCAAAACCCGATTTTCAGAGTTATCAGCCCTCGGACTTTCTACTGGGTAATTGGGTGGAAGTTTTTTTTTTTCAGTCACGTGAATGTAGCATGACTTGAAATGGTTAATTAACGTTGTTAATAGCTTGTTTTCTCTTCCTAATAGTTAAGACTTTTTATCTATTATGTATACCAATTATTATAACTAAATATTGTTCAAGATGTAAAGATTTCTTAATATATAAAGATATATTTATACTTTTCAAAGATTAAGTGAGATGAAATGCTTGTGAAGAGAGTCCTATATCTTATGTTGCTGTCTTCTTAGCTTCAGTGCTGTGGTGCTACCTCGATGTTGGATTACAGAAATAAGGGATGGACAATTCCTCAGTCTTGTAGCGACGAACGATCCAACAACGTCTTTATTAGGGTAAGAACACCCAACAATTAACACCCATTTATTGTAAACCTTAAACAAAAAAAATCAAACTTATACTCGGAGAATGTCGGCCTACTCATGAGAGAAAATAACTTTAAAAATTATTTTCGTTCAAAGATGAATATTATATTGTTATATTATATTATTATATCATAATATTAAAACGAGGTGAAAAAAATACGACTGGTATAAAAACCTGTGAACTTTCGAGGTACTTACTATTCAGGCCCGGCATGGCCAGGTGGTTAGGGAGCTCGACTCGCAATCTGTGGGTCGTGGGTTCGAATCCCCGTCACACCAAACATGCTTTCCCTTTTAGCCGTGGGGGCCTTACAATGTGATAGTCAATCCCACTATTCGTTGGTAAAAGAGTAGCCCAAAAGTTGGCGGTGGGTGGTGATGACTAGCTACCTTCCAGTGGTCGACGTATCGCAGATAGCCTATTACGTAGCTTTGCGATAAACGAAGTTTATATCAGGATAACGTGTCATATATATGTTTTGATTAGGTGCTTTTTGTTTGTTGTTGTTAAATACAATGTTACAAAGCTGTGGTCTGCCCACCGCGAGTATCGAAACCCAAGTTTTGGTATTGTAAGCTGTGAGACTTTCCCTCTGAGCTAGCGGGGACTGATTATAAGCAATTAACCTCTATGTCTATATTAATGAATTTTTATAATTTTATGAGGAGTACTGTATGATGAAAAATTATATATCGTATGTAGTCATTTGAGTTAATATATATATTTATCGTCTTTGGTTTCTTAGTTTAATGTATATTTCTTGTTTATTTTCCTATTTATGTTGTCGTGTTTCAATTTATGAATATGTTTTTGTTGTCTGAGAAGTTTCTTGTTCATGTTCCCACATTATGTGTGATATTATGGTAAAAAAATTGAAAGTTTATAAAGGTAAAATTCGGGACTCGATCCCTACGGTGGGCACAGCTCAGATAGCCCACTGTGAAGCTTTGCGCTCGACAACAATTAAATTTTGGAAAGTACTTTTGTAGCATTTTAGAGACAATACAAAGAACATATTTGATTGGCTAGTTCTATATTGTTAGACCAACAAGCAAGCATGACGTCACTTATTTTTTATTCGCCTTCACAGTTCTATATTTTTTTTTTGTTTTTTTATTTTAAAGGGTTGTGGAGAAAAGCTTCGTCATTACCTAGCGTCTAAAGGTGGTATTATTGGAGGTCTGGCAATAGGCCTAGTTTTAATTCAGGTATTTTTATTTGTAAATTTTAAAATGATCAAATAAGAATATGTTAATAAATAAAAATAATCTAATAAATTTTAGTTTATATCTGCTAAATATATTATTTAATTTATTATATTTTTTAAATTATCATCTGCCTTTAAGTTGTAACGGTCAAAAATGAACACGCCGCTACAATCATGGTTCAACAACAAAAAACACAATTTATTTACAATAACAACACTTAGAAATAAATTCAAAACAGTTAATAAACAAATATCTGGTCAGGACT
>NW_013674581.1:0-1228 GCF_000517525.1 Limulus polyphemus
AGCTGTTTGTTGTATGGCTAGATATTCTAATCTATAAGTATATATACTGATGTTGTTACATATAGCTGTTTGTTGTATCTCAACCTGTCCTATACTATAGAATGTGTTTGTACTGTTTATTGTACTTGAGTACAGTTGTTGTTTTTATCCAGGATTTACACCACCACCATCACTATCTAGTGACGTGAGGAGTTTATTAAATAATTTTATATAATTAAATGCTATGTGAAATCAGATTCTTATAATCTTAAGATAGTAAGCAGGTGATCCATACTCCCACTTGATGCACTTCTCGAAGTTTCTCACCTACATGGTTCACAGACCTTTAGACAGAATTATGAGAGGATAGAGCTCCTTATTCCGTTTCACTAAAATCGAAGATCGATGCATTACCACGAAAGGCTTAATTTGACAGATGCTGATCTCTGAAGACCGAGTATAAAACCTGAAACTCTAAATAATTGATTGATCACGAGCCACTCAGATTTCCCAAACATATTACATATTTGTTGTGCAAAATTCGCACATTTTACGGTTTTACGCGAAACAGCTCATTAACGCGAAATCGCGACCACGTCATCAGAAAAGGTCATGATTTTCTGACAAGTAACCTATCAGATATATGACTTGTACAATATGGTGTTGAAACGAACGGTAGCAGGAAAGTACCTTGTATGTAACTAAGATGTCCGTCGTCTCCAGTTTCGGCTGATACAGAACGTTCATTACACGATAGTTACTCACGTGATTAATATGCTAAGTCTCGTGCTAAGTTCATCGATCTACAATCTCTTTAACCGAATCCTGGAAATAACATGTCATTAAAAGCCAATCTACTGTCTTCTATCCTGGTGTTTCTAATAATAGTTATTGAAACTGTTAATTAGTGAAATATATGAACTCCTGATAGATTAATCACAGTGTCCGAGGGTTAAGTTACAGTTACGATAAGGTCTACTCAATAAACATACAGTACGCAGAAAACATATTATAGAAATACGTTGTAAGGAATACACTTGGAGACTATTTAGAACATATATATAATAAAAGGTAGATTCTATAGAGATACAGAACGTTGATTAGTTAGAATATATATATATAATAAAAGGTAGATTCTATAGAGATACAGTACGTTGATTAGTTAGATATATATATATAATAAAAGGTAGATTCTATAGAGATACAGTACGTTGATTATTTAGAATATATATATAGTAATAAAAGGTAG
>NW_013674581.1:2228-7068 GCF_000517525.1 Limulus polyphemus
TTTAGAAATATATATATAATAAAAGGTAGATTCTATAGAGATACAGTACGTTGATTAGTTAGAATATATATATAATAAAAGGTAGATTCTATAGAGATACAGTAGGTTGATTAGTTAGAATATATATATAATAAAAGGTAGATTCTATAGAGATACAGTACGTTGATTATTTAGTAGTAACTAATCCCACTCACACAACACAGTAACACACCAAATACAGGCTTTCCCCCTCTCCAATTGTGAAGTAATTTGTAATACATTTTTAGTGCATAGTCCACTTTTTATAAAAGATGTCATTAGTTTCAGGTACCCTTTACAACAATTTACAACAACATACTCTCCAGGATATATCATTTAGTAAGCAAGAAGAAATGGTCTCCAGGACTTAAAGATGGAATAAACTTGTAGAAATAGCCCCGGAAGTAAAGATTTTGGTAAATAATGTAGAAAAATTCCCCAAGGAGGTAAGGATATTTGGTACACCTGTAGAAATAGGCTCTAGACAATAAAGACTTAATAAACTTGTAGAGAAAGTCCTAAAGGAGGTAAGGATATTTGGTACACCTGTAGAAATAGGCTCTAGACAATAAAGACTTAATAAACTTGTAGAGAAAGTCCTAAAGGAGGTAAGGATATTTGGTACACCTGTAGAAATAGGCTCTAGACAATAAAGACTTAGTAAACTTGTAGAGAAAGTCCCTAAGGAGGTAAGAATATTTGGTACACCTGTAGAAATAGGCTCCAGACAATAAAGACTTAATAAACTTGTAGAGAAAGTCCCCAAGGAGGTAAATATTATTTGGTACACCTGTAGAAATAGGCTCCAATAATTCAATGCCCTTTCTGAAATAAAGCATCCAAGACTGAACCTAATACTCTAAACGTAGCCTAACCAATGACGTACACAATGAAATTATAACTCTTTTAGACTTGTATTTAATATGATATTATAGTCTTATTTGTTTACAGTTTGTTAATATGCATTTATACGAAACACTTACGTGTGGTTAACATTATAATCCCATTTATACGGCCGCTATAATGAAAAATAAATTTATTTAACCAACTTACGAACAGTAATTAGTAGGCCTACTTATTCACGTGCTCTTAATGTAAATAAATGACAAATTGTGGGTCCTCTTTCGGGAAATTCTTGTAACAGTACCCGAGTTCCCTAAGGGGTGGGGTGAAAATGTTTACATTTTTGTAAACTTGGGGACCGAGACCATTTGTTTGGCACCACTTACAAGTCGGTTTAGGAGGAGTTACGTGACACACACTAAGAATTTTCGTTTTATAACTGAGGATTTTATAGCGTGGAAATGAAACAAAAAATGGGATATTTTCAGACAGAATTTGAAAGTAGAATAATGTTCAAAAATAATTGGAGATGTCTAGTCGTGCCAAAAAAAAAAAAATGTGTTTCGTTTTGTACAACTGGTTATTGGCTTTAATACAAAAAGCATGTGATCAATATGGAAACAGGGAATCAGTCAAGCATGTAAGAAGAAAGCGGATCATCATGCAAATCAAAGCTTTTTCTACGGAATATCTTATCTGGCGAACAGGTTACTTAAGCTGTTGCACAGAAAGGAAATCTTTACTTTTTTTTAGGGGCAGTAATCGATCTTTAACAAAGTAAATGCAGACTTTTGTTGTGGGCTGAAAAAGAACTGTTAGTTCCTAAAATCAAGCTTCTAGTTCATTGTTATTTTAACCTTCAATTTATCGACTTTTTTTTTTGTTTACTCCGTTCTCCAACAGTGGCATCAGCATTGAATAGTTTTGTTTTATCCTGATAAGACACTCATTGACCAAACACATCCATATCTTATGTAACATATAGGGCTAGGTTATTAGATGTAATATTGACGGTAAACGTGTTTACTTTTATTTTATATAAACGTGTGTTTTTTTAACGAAATCCTGTAAATAACAAAGTCATAGACTCACACATAAGTTGATATATAAATAGTTTTGTTTTATCCAGATAAGACACTCATTGACCAAACACATCCATATCTTATGTGACATATAGGGCTAGGTTATTAGATATAATATCGACGGTAAACGTGTTTACTTTTATTTTATATAAACGTGTGTTTTTTTTAAAAGAAATCCTGTAAATAACAAAGTCATAGACTCACACATAAGTTAGTATATAAATAATTTTGAAAACAAAGTTTATAAAAAACGATGTATATGGACACCGCCCAGCGGCACAGCAGTATGTCTGCTAGAAACCGGGTTTCGATACCCGTGGTGGACAGAGCACAGTTAGCCGTTTAAACAAACAAATATATGGATACCATCGATAACTTAACCTATTTAGTAAGCATGACAAGGTGTTCGAAACCCAGTTCGATCAGTTTAAAGTTAGAACATTTCAACATGGTGGTGGTTTCAGTTTTTGTTGTATTATTCAGTATAACGAGACAGTGATTGTTTGTTATTAGGAACAAGGCTGCCTTGAGTATTAAAACCCAATTTTTCTTTGCGTTGTATGCCCTCAGACTTACTACCGAGTCACCAGGGGTCAACAAGGCAGTAGGTCAAATAAAGAAACCACAAAGACCAACTGCTTAAGAGAGACAAGAGAGAAAAGGTTTACTGCCATCTTGTGGTCACTACCGAGTCACCAGGGGTCAACGAGGCAGTAGGCCAAATAAAGAAACCACAAAGACCAAGTGCTTAAGAGAGACAAGAGAGAGAAAAGGTTTACTGCCATCTTGTGGTCACTACCGAGTCACCAGGGGTCAACGAGTAGGTCAAATAAAGAAACCGCAAAGACCAACTGCTTAAGAGAGACAAGAGAGAGAAAAGGTTTACTGCCATCTTGTGGTCAGACCCATAAAATATATCACATATGGTTCCGCTCAATCTCACACGTTATGTGGATATTTTTCAGGGTTAAGAGCACATTTTCTCAAAAATGATTCTCTCGCGGTTAAGATGATTTCAATTCACATCAACAAACACAAAGGTCAGTGGCAAAAGTCCTCCGCGTGTCCCAAGCAAGAGTACACAACATAGTACAAAAGCGCCGGTTAGGGCGTTCGACTCGCAATCTGAGGGTCGCGGGTTCGAATTCCTGTCACACCAAACATGCTCGTCCTTTCAGCCGTGGGGGCGTTATAATGTGACGGTCAATCCCACTATTCGTTGTTAAAAGAGTAGGCCAAGAGTTGGCGGTGGGTGGTGATGACTAGCTGCCTTCCCTCTAGTCTTACACTGCTAAATTAGGGACGGCTAGCGCAGATAGCCCTCGTGTAGCTTTGCGCGAAATTCAAAACAAACAAACAAATACAAAAGCATCTCTTCTGGAAAAGTAGGGTATGGGCTGACCAAAATAAGGCTTCCTGACAATCGCCCAATGAACTGCCCCATATCTCAAGTATATTATTTCATACGAAGACATACCGATTAAGCTGCCGAACAGCATCTGTGGATTTCTGTACGACCAGGATGTTGAAATGAGTGCTGGGAAACCGCCGTGCAGATGTATTATGTAAAGCATGCAGGGGAGTGCTGTGCTTTGGACATGATAGCCTTACGACGGAGTCTTTTGCAATAGAAAAACGCTGCAGGGTTATTGTAAAGACACCAAGTCGTCAGAAAGGGAATAAACTAATGATGTGACACGAACCGTAACGTCATGGCGAGGTTCCAAAATCGGTTTAATATAGTATGCTCAACCCTCTGTATAGTTTACAACTGTAGAGAGAATACGCTGTAAAAATGTTCTGACTAGAAAGTGTACATGTTCAGTTATATTTCTAAACAACTATTTTCTAAGACTAACAACTTTAGATTCGGCATAACAGTGGGAAACTTATATTTTTAACCAACCATTCAGAAAATTTGATAAAATACAGGAAAGATACTCGTGAGTAGTTTTATGTAACTAGCAAACTTCTAAGCCTTGTTAGATGATATTTGTAAGCCTTAATTCAGCAGACCTACATAAGACGTACAGAACGTATGATTTCAATCTACAAATTGGTATTCTTGTTGACTTTACAGCAACGTACTTCAAGACTTTTGTGTGAAAGCTTAGATGATATGAATAAAACAACATAATGACATCAGTAGGGATCGTAAAGAGTGACGTGTGTAATACGTATAGCTGTTTCCATTAGACATAAAATGAGATATAACAAAGCTTAGAAAGTAGAGCGAAGGCCAAGCAATTAGATAATTCTAATTATGAAACAAAGAAAACTTAAAGTAATTGTATTACATAGGAGGCGGTTATGTTCAGTGTTAGTTGTCAGAAATTATTATACGTTCCAGCATTTAAGCTTTAGTTTCATAACTAGTGAAGAACACTTTTATAAATTATACAATAATATTGGTGATAAATCCTTCACATGATACTACTTTTACAATTTTATTGTTAATAAACCCTTCATGTCATTATATTTATGTAATATTATTGTTAATAAACCCTTGATATCATTTTATTTTTGTAATATTATTGTTAATATACCCTTCACGTCATTCTATTTTTGTAATATTATTGTTAATAAACCCTTCATGTCATTATATTTTTGTAATATTATTGTTAATATACCCTTGATATCATTATATTTTTGTAGAATGATATCAAGGGTATATTAACAATAATATTACAAAAATAGAATGACATGAAGGGTTTATTAACAATGATATTACAAACATAGAATGACGTGAAGGGTATATTAACAATAATATTACAAACATAGAATGACGTGAAGGGTATATTAACAATAATATTACAAACATAGAATGACATGAAGGGTTTATTAACAATGATATTATTTTTGTAATATTATTGTTAATAAACCCTTCACCGTCATTA
>NW_013674581.1:7912-15474 GCF_000517525.1 Limulus polyphemus
TCTATTTATGTAATATTATTGTTAATAAACCCTTCATGTCATTCTATTTATGTAATATTATTGTTAATAAACCCTTCATGTCATTCTATTTATGTAATATTATTGTTAATAAACCCTTCATGTCATTCTATTTTTGTAATATTATTGTTAATAAACCCTTCACGTCATTCTATTTTTGTAATATTATTGTTAATAAACCCTTCAGTTCGATCTTTCCGGTTGACAATCCCCACAAACAGTTTCAACTTTCCGGTTGACGATGTTAACAAACAGTTTCATCTTTCCGGTTGACAATCTCAACAAACAGTTTCAGCTTTCCGGTTGACGATCTTAACAAACAGTTTCATTCCCATTTCTACAAATAACTGAACTAACCCTAATATGTATTCCCATTTCTACAAGTAACTGAATTAACCCTAATATATATTTCCATTTCCATCCGAAGACTATATTTTTGCTCCTATTCCAATTAACAAGACTAGAAAATAAATATGCTCATACTTTTAATTCAAGGAAAATATTGTGAAGTTCAAAAATGTTAATAACAAGTCATTCAGGCTTAAAAAAAAACCTTGTCACAGAGAAAGTATAATACATCCATTATAATCTCGTTAACAGAGGAAACATTTGTTATAAGAAATCTGATAGACGTCGAGAAGAAGACTGTTTTTAATGGATTCACAGAACTCCTGTTGAAAACTTCAAATTCCTGAAAGTTTCTCCAATTTTTTGTTGAATTAATATTACACATTTTCGTATTAATTTATGTTCACTTATATTTTCTATACATTACTTAAATTAAAAACACAAAATCATAAATTAATCTAAGGGAAAACAGGTCCTAGCAACAAGTCAAATTTATCATTTTTTTTTATCCAGAAGCTAACTGATCACGTACATTTAGGAGTGTTATTAGAATACTCAGAAATATTATTGCTGTGTTACCATAAGAGTCGACATAAGGTGAAAACCGAACCATCCGTATCAACAGATAACCAATCAAGTTTTTCTATCACCTAATTAGACAACATCCAAATTATTTACCACAAAGAGCATTCAATAAAAAGTTATACGGATAGACAATCACGTAGACGTTGGATTGAACGCGTCCTTAGCACCCTCTGGAATATGACGCTACAGGAAGCGAAAAGGACGACCACGTAGACGTTGGATTGAACGCGCCCTTAGCACCCTCTGGAATATGACGCTACAGGAAGCGAAAAGGACGACCACGTAGACGTTGGATTGAACGCGTCCTTAGCACCCTCTGGAATATGACGCTGCAGGAAGCGAAAAGGACGACCACGTAGATTGTAGATTAAAGGCGTCCTTAGCGCCCTCGGGAATATTAAGAATTCTAATCGCAGACACTGAAATTTCTAAATCCATTTGTCTTAGGCTTAACATTAGTTAAGCCTATATTAAGTGCGGCCTATATTCGGTAAAGAAATAAATTAACACTGTAACTTGTGTACGTTTCATGCATTAGTTTAGTTAAGGCTAAACTATACCTTACTTAATACGATCAGTAAATAAACTTATAATGTTAGGCCTTTTTAAAAACTTTGACAAGCTTTTAATATTTTGTTGTACAAAATGTCTACTAAAGTATATTTGCATCCGTCTTTTGTTAACGAGCGTATACGCTTAAGGTGCGCGCGTATTTTCAGGACAGACAAAAAAGTGAGTGCTATTATATAGATAGATGCGTTTCTTTTGATCAAAGGTTATTATTAATTAGTGTTTAACATCACACCATGTTAAACGTAAGACACTGTACTTCTGTTTTAATGTTTATCGTGTTTACGTTCACGTATAGCACAGGAGTGTTTAATTCTGTTTATTGTTCATTTTAACCTGTTATTTGACCAAAACTCAGCCTTGTTGTGTCCATATATAAGTTATTTATTATTGTTTATAAAGACCTTTACTAAACATGGTTCCACGTCCAACAATCGAAACACTTTACCTGTAACTAGGGAAACATCTTTGTGTAAATATTCTTTAAAGAAACGCCAGATTTAATGATAGAATAAATATCTTTTGCACCACCTGCTGTATTATAGTTGAACTACTTAACGGGAAGAGTTGCAGAAGACTCTCACAACTAAAAGCTTACAATCCATTAAGAAGGATTTCTCTCTTCCCTACAGACTCAATAGGGTCCAAATGGGCTTAAAGCACTATAGGAGGTGACACATTACACTGTTGCCCGGTAGACTTTATTACCTCGCCTTGTTACAGCTTAAAATAAGGATTTGTCACTAAAATACGAAAATCAGATGAAAGAAATGGCTTTAGTTACAAAAGAATCTTAGAACGATGTGTTTCGTGTGAAAAACAGATTTACCTCCTTGATGTTTCACATCTTGAAGCAGATTCTCTGGTGAAGTTCCATTTTTAATGGTGTGAAGGTGTTTTAAGCTGAAAAAAAAAAGACTGACTGATACACCCTGTATTCCTGCTCAAGACAATTAATTCAATTACCTCAAACAAGATGAAAAACGAGATGACCTAATAATGTATATATATATATACATATATATATATTGTCAAATACTATTTAATACATTTACCCATATAAAACTGATCTTATCGTTTTAATGATTCATTTCATCAAAACCTCAACAATACAATAATAGTTACAGCAGCTAGTACAATACAATAATAGTTGCAGCAGCTAGAACAATACAATAATAGTTGCAGTAGCTAGAACAATACAATAATAGTTACAGCAGCTAGAACAATACAATAATAGTTGCAGCAGCTAGTACAATACAATAATAGTTGCAGTAGCTAGAACAATACAATAATAGTTGCAGCAGCTAGAACAATACAATAATAGTTGCAGCAGCTAGAACAATACAATAATAGTTGCAGCAGCTAGAACAATACAATAATAGTTGCAGCAGCTAGAACAATACAATAATAGTTGCAGCAGCTAGAACAGTAAACCGGAATTGCACCTTATTAAATACATGTTTGAACATACATATAAATAGCGATTCTATTATGGATACTATTGTTGAAATAGCTCCTGACATTTGACCGATCTATACGTTTCTAGTGCGATTCATACTATTGCCATAAACTCTTCAATATTTCGGTCTTTATGAAAACAGTGAAAGCTTGGATTGGAGAATGTTAGAATACTGCTAACCTCGTGACTTTAATAACATTGTTATGATGAGGAAATATTGTATTTATGGAGCTTTAAATGTGTTCCCGTACTGTTTATACTGGTATATATATATATATACGTCTATAGTGTACACAACAATACGGAACGGAGAGAATAATAGAGTAACCTAACATCTGGTTAGGACATACGTGAGCGTCTTCTACTTAATAAGACATTATTGCGCGTGAGAAAATAAACACTTGAAGCTTCTCACCTGTATACAAAACGTACCAATCATCGACATGGAAGATTGATACACACTAGTTGTAGAGGCGAACTGTTTCTTTACGTAAAGGATACATATTTCTCACAACGATAAAAAAGTAGAGCATTATGGGATATATTATGAAAGCAGTATGCTTGGGACTAAACCTCTAACACTTCGTGAACTTTCAGCAGTACAAGAGGGTATGTTCGTCATCTCCTTTTCATGCTGATTATTGAATTAAAATCGTAAAATGATGTGCTGGTCAATACAGAGAAGTCGTAGAGCTAATTTATAGTTTGTACTTACTGAGTCTAATTAGTACCTCTGCCTTGTAAAAGATTGAAAGTTTGAAGAAGCACTGTTATCTACTGTCTATGTAGCACTTGTCACAATTTAAAACAAAACTCTAAACTCAAGTACCTTTGGACAGTAGACACTTCTTCTTTAAGGCTTTAAAAGAATTGACCTTCTTCCTTCTGGGCTTTGGAAAAGTGGTCCTTCCCTTTTTAGGGCTTTAGAAAAGTGATCCTTTCTTTTTGGGGCTTTGATAAAGCGGTCCTTCCTCCTTTTGGGCTTGGGAAACTATCCTTTCTTCTTTAGGGCTTTGGAAAAGTGGTCCTTCCCTTTTTAGGGCTTTAGAAAAGTGATCCTTTCTTTTTAGGGCTTTGATAAAGCGGTCCTTCCTCCTTCTGGGCTTGGGAAAAACTATCCTTTCTTCTTTAGGGCTTTGGGAAAGTGGCCTTTCCTTCTTTAGGACTTTGAGAATATACTCCTTCCTTTTTTTATGGCTTTAAAAGAGTTGACCTTCTTCCTTCTGAGCTTTGGAAAAGTGGTCCTTCTTTTTTTAGGGCTTTAGAAAAGTGATCCTTTCTTTTTAGGGCTTTGATAAAGTGGCCCTTCCTCCTTCTAGGCTTTGGAAAAGTGATCCTTTCTTCCTTAGGGCTTTGTAAACGTGGTCCTTCCTCCTTCTGGGCTTTGGGAAAGTGGTCTTTCCTTTTTTTATGGCTTTGGAAAAGAGTTGTTCCTTCTTCAAGGGTTTCAGAAGGCGGACCTAAACTCTTAAGACACTTCAGAAGGTGGACCTTGTTTCTTCGGCACTTTCGGAATGCAGACCTTCCCTCTACTTGGTTTTCGAAGGCGGGCCTTCTTTCTTTCTTTTGTTTCTTGGATGGTAAACCTTCCCTCTTCAAAACTTTCATACCTTCCATGAACGAAGGTCCAACTTCTGAAATAACTCGGGTTTAGTTTCTTCTCTTTCTATTAAACTATTGTTTTAGTCCTAAATGATTTTTTTTATATAAAATGTTTACGTTGGATTAACATTAAGGTTTTTAAATTTGGTCAGCTTTATGTTGGATTTAGTTTAAAGTACGTTTCACTAGGACATTGTTGTGTTGAATTAAACAAGTTTAACGTTTTTTTTTAAGTAGGTCATTTTTGTGTTGGATTAAGTTGAATCACTTTTCACTAGGATATCTTTGTAATGTATTAAATTTAAAGTATTTTAAACTAGGTCAAATCTGTGTTTGATTAAGTAAGTAAGTTAGATATACATTTAATTAGGCTATCTGTACTGTTGGATTGAGAAAATTAATCTTAAAGTACTTTCTGTATTATGAAAGTTCTATTTAAAGTGATTTAACAAACAGTTCTAGAAGGGTAGGGGTCAAGTTGTGTCAATATTCTGTGTACTGTACTTGTAGTCACTTCATAATCTTATATGGGATATTATATCGTGGAGGTTTACGCTCCTACCTCTTGAAAAATGATCTAACGTCTCATAGCACGTGACCATGAATCTCACACAGTGTTTAAATAACACGGTGCCATCAAAATTAAGTTCTTTAGAAACCTTGGCTTATTCCTAGAGTTTCACTTGTGATGTGTGACCTGATTTAGTAAATACCAAAAAAATAGAATTCCAGATGAGCTCAGCGAAACGTTCTCGTATTCTCTTTCACCACAGCCTAGGGTCTCGTGAAGAGGAAGAATTGGATATACTTTTGTGAGTTGCCTTCTTTGGCCGAGCTTACAGAAGAATTAGCATGAAGCAATACGAACATGGGAACTCCGTCAGTCTTCTGCCTGAGGACCTGCTATGTTATTGTACGATATAAAAAAAAAACCCTTTTGAAATGGAGATGATATCATTTCAGCTAGGAATGTGGATGTTTGTGGAATTGAGTGTGTCTGGGGGGTGGGAGGAGGAGTAACACGTGTATATAAATGTTAACTCGTGGCCGTTCTATTATCAACACATCTGTTGAATATCTTGCGGAAGCTCGGACTTTAGTTTTCTTTGTAAACTGGAAAAAAACGTTTCTGCAATAAAGAAGTAAAACAAAGTGGCCGAAATGATGAGTCGTCTGCTGTGTAACATATAATGTATGATATTAACAGTAAAGTTCCTTACTGTATTAACCAATTCTTCATTTCGCTTGGATTATTTCTTTTCTTCTTGAGCTATACATTTTAGTCAGGAAAAGACAAATTCGCAATTAATTTACCAGCTAGTCCGTTGGATAGTGATATACCTTTCAAATACCAGAAATGTTTTAGGTTATTCGTTTTAAAACATATATTGTTTGGATTACCCAATGGAAGAAACACTGACGATTAACAATGTTCACACAAAAAAAGGTGATTTTTATTTGTTATAAAAACAAAAGATGTTCAATGATGTTTTTTATATCATAACTACAAACCAGTAACGTTAAACGTGTTTACTAAGTTACCAGTCAAAAAAAAAAGTTTCTTATGATAACACTTAAAAATAAATGGTTACACACTAACATATTTAAAACTGATCACAGTAACATTACAGTTTCGGTTTTAGTAGAGCAGGTGATTAGACAGTCATTGTAAACCGTATAGTTAACAATACGAGTTTTAAACAATCTAGTAAACATTGGCCATGTTCGTACCTTTAGGCTTTCTTTCTGTTGTCATTATTTATCATAATCTTTAAACATTTCTATCCCCCAATGGCTTAGAGGTAAGTTTGTTTGTTTTAACTATCTGCTGTGTCCACCGCAGACGGTCGAACACGGATTTGAGCGTTGTAAGTCCGGTAAGTCAGTGGGCTTACGACTTTAAAAAGCGAGTTTCGATATCCGCGATGGGCAGACACAGATATCCTGTTGCGTAGCTTTGGACTTAGAAGCAACCAACCAATTAAATCATATGACTTTAAAAATGTTTTAAATATATATTTCTTTTTTACTTTTTGTTCACTGTGAAATATTTATCTTATATTAATGAGATGAATTTAAGTAAATTATACGGTTTGTTTCTTTGTATGTATGTATATTTTATAAGGTAAAATGTCCGAGAGATTACGTTTAAAATCACGTTGTTTAAAAGAACATTCTGGAGACATCCATATATATATATATATATATAAAAACGAAGACACAAAGGTTGAACTATCGATCACATATGTAATTTCATCAGAAAATGAGAAAGCGCTTGTAAAAATAAAAGATAAATAAACATAGTTCGCTACATCTTTGTCAGGAAATAATATACCCAGTTCTTATTATTATATTGTTAATAACGTACTAAGAAGGGCATCAATTTTCAGAGGTATGATTAACAAATAGACGAACTTGTTCTTATATCGTTGTCAAGCCTTACATCTATGGTTCTGATCTGTTTAAATTTAAATAGATTACACTTTACTGATCAACAAGGTCTAGTTATCCAAGAATTATCCTCTCCCCTTTCCCTTCGTGCAAAATTACGACGCTACAATTCGGGTTTCGATACCCGTAGTTGGCAGAGCACGGACAACCCATTGTGCATCCTTGCGCTCAACAACAATCAAAGCAAGTGAATAATTTTAGCTGCAATCTAGTGTTAACAACTAGCTTAGGTAATTTTAAAATACTTGCAGAACGAAGGATGGATAAAAAGTTAGACCCAATAGAGAACACCACGAAATACAAAACTAAATACCTTTTCCATTAGACTTTAATAAAGTTCCATCAGACTAGTAAGGAAAAGCTGCGTAATTCAAAAACAAAACATATCTGTACAGAAAATGGTCATTACAACTAATCTATACAGAAAATGGTCATTACAACTAATCTATACAGAAAATGGCCATTACAACTAATCTATACAGAAAATGGCCATTACAACTAATCTATACAGAAAATGGCCATTACAACT
>NW_013674581.1:16443-27102 GCF_000517525.1 Limulus polyphemus
TCATTACAGCCAAACCATGTCGGGAAAATGGTCATTACAGCCAAACCATGTCGGGAAAATGGTCATTACAACCAAACTATGTCGGGAAAATGGCCATAAAAGCCAAGACTGTGAAGAATTAACAGCTGTTTATACACAAAGGAGACATAGATAAACCAGGAAAATTGCTATTACAGCCGACTGTGAAGAACGAACAGTGTTTACACACACACACAAAAAAAAGAGACAAATATAAATATTTGAGCTCAACAAGATTAAAGGAACAGCAAAGAACTACCCATACATTAGAAAAGGGGAATTAGCTAGACTTATGGGATGAAGGTCACTTGAGAATAATCCATCTGCCCCAAATGAAGTAAAAAATTCATCGTTAAAAAAATAGTCCACGGGTTTATTGATGGGGAACCTTGCAGTATATTGTTCTACAGCTACAACAATTCGACCCACTGAAGAGTGGGGAGAGTGCCCCCGGAGATGTAGAACGAAGATGGACTGATGCGGAAAACAAGTGAACATAATGTTCCAGCGACAGAAAAAATGGAAGGTATCTTTACTAGAGAAAGCTTCTCAACATCTTATGCTGTGTTGGTGGTTGACAATGAGAAGGAGTATATATTGGGAACTGACATCAAGCGGAAACATAGATGCGAGATTAGGTTACCTTCATATGACCGAAAAAAATCCTTGTGAACTATATAATAATTACTACATCGGTTATTATATCACCTAGAAAATAAGTATCTATTATTCATTAACTTATTCTCTTATTTATACTGTACTCTAATTTCTACATAATGATCAAAATCTCTAGATTATTAACATCATCGTCATCATTAGTTCCCTCTAGTAAACATTTAAATTAAAATATTAAAAATATAGCTTACAGCAATAAGATTGGTGGAGGTGTACAAATTAATTACATCTTTTGCCACATACTATAATTGGTTATTTAAAATTTGTGTATTGAATCTAGGTGTAGGTTTTAGAGATTAAATAGTTAAGACAAAAAATATCAAAAGATGTAAAATTATCCGTGAAATATTTTATATGTGCTTCTGAAATTATCATAGAAACATTTTAAACGAACTTTACAAAACAATTTGTTTCATTAAATTTTACAACAGTAATGCACTTTTCAACAGTCAGTGTTTTGTAAAACACTAAGTCTGTATTTTTCTTTATATAAAAATTCATAAATGTGCTTTAAAAGTTTATATTTGATCGAAAAACTCCCTAGATAGCCTGTTGTATCCCATGACAACACTATCATTATCAAAACCTCAACTTCAGCAATACAGCTATCAAATATAAACTTTTGATACTCTAAGAAAGATATTTACAACACATTTCGAGGACTCTATGTTCCTAATAAACTGAAGATTTTTCAAAATAGTTGGTGCATAGGTCCATTAAGGTGTTTTTTGTATTTTGAAGAAAAATATAACTCAGGTTTATTACACTGAAAGCTGAAGCTTCTAGGTCAAATAATATCACGAAGCCTATCTTTGACTACTACTAGTAGTACTAAGTGTTTGTAAATATTAAAATGCTACTGTAGCAATTCCCTTGAAATACTCTCCACTTCACGTGTTCATTGAAAGGAGTCTTTCTCGTGAACTGGTGTAAACTCTGTCCATCAAAATTAACTCAGAAACGAATTCCTAACTGTACTGTTACTGTTATTTTTTTAAAATAGTTAAACTTTAGTCTTTACCATATTAGGCCTAAGGCCTAACGCAAACTAAACTGTATATTTGTAAATAATGTATAAATATGCAACAAAGTGTTTTAAAATAAGTAGTTTTAAGGTTTGACTTTGAGGGCTTTATTTTTATTCATTATGTTAAACTATAATATTAAAGTTTTTCTATATCTACTTACCTTGTTTTACTCTTTGTTTGTGTTTCCAGAGTTCCTGTTTTAGTGTTAGGGCATATTTGTTTCATGTTTATTAAATGCTGCCGATAGGATATGTTCTTTGTCAGGGGAGCGATTGACTATTGTAATATTTTCTTTTTCATTAACATCTCTAAGTTCAAATGCCTTGTAATTGTGACTCTTAATTGGCAAAGGGCTCTTTGAGTCTTATTTCGTAATTTTATATGATTTTATATGCACATATTTCTTGTTATTCAAAAAGTATCTGTTTCAAATTAACTTATTGAAAGCGTGGGCGTAACACAGTCCATATCTGCCGCTGCGCTTAAAAACAAAATAAAATACATGTATATTTTGTGCCTATCTTTCCGCAAGAAATCCTGTAAAATACATTATTGACCTTAATAAATCCTAGTTTGTCCTTTTTTTCTTTATTTCCTGGCGTTAGGTAATTATTTCATAAAAATAATAACATTTTATATTTATTAGGTAGCGTTATTTTTTTAAAAAACGTCAGAGCTTTGTAAAACGTCATACCTCTTTGCTTGTGTACGAAGCAGATACCGGTTCACTTCACAGCTGTCACAATTTATTTGAAATGTGTAAAATCAGGTAGTGTACTTATGTATATCTGTATTTCTTCCAAAGATGTATTATTTTCACAATATTTATGTTACCCAGTTAAATTAATTCTTTAGGTGCTAGTAATTAGATATGTTTAGTTGATATCTTTAACTGAGGCCTATGCATTTTTTTCGCGTTTGTTACGAAGCGGAATGATACTGATAGGCCTTATAGTTATACTTTGCGTCCTAAAGTCGTAGAAAAATAGTAAAGTAACATTCGAATAACATGGAATAGCTAAAAGCTATTATGTATAAAAAGGCCTAAGCTGAAAAAGCAGTAATAGAAATAGCAATATTACTTTAGTTTTAGAATATTCAAATTTGAAAGATAAACACGAGTATATCACTATACGATAACAACAACACAGTAGCAGACGACTTTCGGCTAGGAGACGCATGTTAATAAGCCGAGTACACGCATCTTTTGCTAGGAATTGTGGGAATTTCAGTTTTTTGGTTGAAGCTTCACATTTATGTTTTTTTTTTTTATAAAACAAATTTCAAGTGATCATTACGAAATAAATATTTCTTTGTTATTTTGAATTTAGTCGTTTTAAGATATCTGAATTCAACGTGGTGAATTTAAAAATAATAATCCAATTGCTCAGTATTTGGAAAGACTTGGACTGGTATACGTCTCTATCTATAGGAAGAACTTAGTTTGTTATGAAACAAGTAACCCGAATAATACAATCGTTGTATTCTACCTTTCTTTGTTTGTTGCATTAATGGATTTTACTTCAAAACTTGTCAAATCTGAAATGCTATGTGTTGCTTTGAATTGTGGTTGAATTTCGCCGATAGGCGGAGCTTCTATCGTCAGGTGCGGATATTTTTCACATTATATTTTAAGAGAAAATCCTATAAGATTGGGCTAATGTTTACATTTCACACACGTGTCTAGTCTAACAAGACAAAATTTAAGTAATGACAATAATAACAAAGCAGGGAATCAATCAATAACATATATAAAGTTGAAAATATTGTTCAAATTCCGACAAAATCCTACAACATAGCTGAGGACATTTTTTGACCTAAAATTGAAAATATTGACAACCGATGCCTGTATAAACAGTGTAAAGAACCATACATGTTTTTTTTTCTGTTTTTTTTTTCATATCCATTAGGTTGTACAATAAATGTATCCTTTTCGTTAACAATTGAATATATGACCTTTTCCTCTTATGGTTTAAACCAAAATTAATGCTTGTTTTCGATAAATTTTATCGCTTCAACAACATATTCCTCCACGTTGTAAGTAAACAAAAATCTGCGCACATTTATTATACCGACAGTTCTGGTTGGACGGTGTGAGGCAGACCGCAGGCTGAGAAATTTGCGAATAAAGGCTTAGGACTTTTATGTAGCAATCGGAGAGCGACTGTATTATTTGGGTTAATTGTTACCAATATAGCATAAGCAGCGGCTTAAGTGACGACCAATGGGGACTTTTGAGATATTGCACACGTGAATAAATGAAAAACATTTGTTTACTATTATTTTTTTTAGGTGCGCCACATACCGGTTTCAATTAATGCAAAACGAGAACAAATACAACATTTCATAAACTGAAAAACTATCTATACTTTTTATTTTTCATTTGAATGGAAATTTAATGCGACGCCGATAACTGACTAACGGCAAACAAGATGGCGGCGTCCGACCCTTTTTCAAAAGAAGTTTTATTTTTATTTTTAGAAATGCTTATGTATGAGTCATAGAATCGATGTTACATGTGATATCTATAGAACTCTGTTCACCGTGCTTCGAGTAATTAACTTCATTCGTTATAAACTTACCAGCCATTTACGAGAGAATAAGCCTTAATGTAGGCCCGGCATGGCCAGGTGGTTAGGGCACTCGACTCGCAATCTGTGGGTCGCGAGTTCGAATCCCCGTCCCACCAAACATGCTCGCCCTTTCAGCCGTGGGGGCGTTATAATGTGACGGTCAATCCCACTATTCGTTGGTAAAAGAGTAGCCCAAGAGTTGGCGGTGGGTGGTGATGACTAGCTGCCTTCCCTCTCGTCTTACACTGCTAAATTAGGGACGGCTAGCGCAGATAGCCCTCGTGTAGCTTTGCGCGAAATTCAAAACAAACAAACAAGCCTTAATGTTTACTTGCTTAAATTTTGATACATTTATTTATTTATCTTTTCCTCTTAACTCTGGATTAGACAAAGAATAAAAATTAGATCCCATTACTTAGAAATTTTGACAGATTTCAATAGTAGGAAAATATAAGATGTTAAAATCTATGTAACTTTTAATACCCTTTTTGTATTTATTTTTAATCCTTTGATTCAGACTTAGTCTCTCACTATTCTACCCCCCCCCCCCCCGCCAAAAAAAGGCAAGATTGGGGTAAATTAATCTATGAGACCTCTTTTTTTATTTTCCTTTTTTATTAGCTACGTATTTATGCGTCAGCAATACCAAGCGTGGGGTGCGCGTATACCCGATTCGATTTTATTGCTCATCAGGACCTCTACCAGTGTACACCCAAATTTAAATTATTTTAGACAAGATTAGAATAAATTTATCTATGAGACCTTGGACGTGGTCACATACAGCAATTGAAAGGTTTTGATCTTCTGAGTTCAAATTAGATGTCAAATCGATCAAGCGATGAAGGAGCTATGAGTTTGTATTTGGAAAACTCAGAGCCATTCTATGAGCCGATATGCCGCGGCTAAAAATAGAGGTAAATATCAAGAAAGTTTTAACAGGTCTCGTGGCTAGGAAACTGTTACATGCGGAGTAACAAAGTACTTAAAACATACTGTTAGAATGGCTAATATTGAATTATACCAAATATTATATAACCCACGGATGGTATAAGCAGAAAAAAAAACATATGTTTATATGCTTTTGCACCTTTTTCTAAACACGAGAAAAAATACGGTATATGGGGTTTAAAAGGTTGTCGTATCTGTTACACATAAATCACAAGAGGACAGAAAAATAAGATACGTTGTGCACCCCTTATATACTTGAGATTATTGAGATCGACAACAATATGTCCTGTTTTTATGTCTTTTAAAAAAATGGGGGATTTTCTGAAAGATGATTTTCAAAGCACATATTTATTGGATAATCATAAATAGCATTACATGATATAAATGTTTAACAAAGTTGCAATAAAATAAAATTGCTTTAAAAACATAATTTTGAAATAGAAATAAATTCATTCTGTCAAGCAACGTTTCTGCTCTTCGCGAGGCTTAACTAAACTCTACTGTAGCTTACTAACTATTACTAAATACACAATGATTTAGTTTTCCACAGTTCTGAATGTATTTATTGGTTTTATATATAGAGAGATATTTATTTATTTATTTTCTTACTCGTATATTATCTCAAATTCATCACACATAATTTTATAATTTTAAGGAAAATATTGCTACACAAGTTTCGACATTCTACTACGTTATACTTCAAGTTGAAAAAGATACTAGGTTTTAACTTCCTTGAGTTCCTGATTTAAGTAATTTAATCAGGCTAGTAATCTCCTTATTGTTGTTTAAATGATGTAATCAGACCAGTAAAGTTCTTTATTGTTTAATCATTGTAATCATACTATTAACCTACTTATTGTTGTTTAAATAATGTAATCAGACCAGTAAAGTTCTTGATTGTTTAATCATTGTAATCATACTAGTAATCTCCTTATTGTTGTATAAATAATGTAATCAGACCAGTAAAGTTCTTGATTGTTTAATCATTGTAATCATACTATTAACCTACTTATTGTTGTTTAAATGATGTAATCAGACCAGTAAAGTTCTTTATTGTTTAATCATTGTAATCATACTATTAACCTACTTATTGTTGTTTAAATAATGTAATCAGACCAGTAAAGTTCTTTATTGTTTAATCATTGTAATCATACTATTAACCTACTTATTGTTGTATAAATAATGTAATCAGACCAGTCTTTAGTCCTTCCCTTTAGTCTGTCATTAGACAGCTAGAACAGATATCAGTCGAGTAGCTTTGCGAGAAATTTAGCAAGCCAAACAAACAATCCTTATTGTTGTTTAAAGTAAAGCTAGTAAACTCCTAATTCAATGTTGACTTGCAAAAACGTAATTGTGTCATTATTCTCCCTATTACTGTTGAAATAAATATAATTAAATCAGTAACTTTCTTACTTCCGTTTAACCAAGACACAAAGATAACCTCCCCAGTTCTGCTTCATTGTAATTTGTTACAGTAGAACAATAAATAAAAGGTATTTTTAAGAAGGAATAAAAAATAAGACGTTAGTCATCGCGTACGAAGAAAAGAGAGAAAAAATGATAGGTCTTTCAATTGAAATTTCAAGCTTAATTTTTCTTTCGTTCTGCATTTGTTCAGTTTATTCTATGTTATGTAAAAGGGTTTTACGACTTTCTTAGTTGGGACTTTTAAAGTATATAATACCCCGTACAATACAACGTTTAATTTAAACCTCCTTGTGGTATAAATATGCACGTTCTCTGCAATGTAAAAAATGATATTTTAACACCATTAGACAAGTGAATGGAATAGGGGTTACATAGATAAATAATGCAATGCTTAGGCAATACTTAAACATTGTCTGTATGGATTTCTTTGTATATATATATATATATATCTAGTAAGATATGGCTTTTGATCACACTTTCAAAGTTTAAGTGACGTTTCGTACAGTTGAATTAGCGACATGTTATTCACGTTGATTTATTGTCGACAACAAATGTACGAATTTAATACTCCAACACATATAGAAACAATCTATCGAAGGTAATGGAGAAAAAAGCGTTACATAATTGTGAAAATAATTCTTCCATTACAAAATATCTGATGATAAATAGTTCGAATCAAAGAGACCTTAGTTTTTATATTCAGATTAATAAAGAATCTGTTTACAGAAAGGTTAAAATAGTGATGAAATCAGTTTGGATTTGGTAAACACGTGATAATTGATTTCATTAACGTAAACAGTGATGTGTCCAATGACCCGATCAAGTGACCCGAAACTCGGATATCATTACAAATCATGTTTGGGCTGCTCTCGATCACATGATTCAAATGTCCAACTCAAAGTTAACACTAACTAGGTGACTAACAATAACACGGTGTCGGTTGAATTTGAAAGACCGAATTTAAAGCTACTATAAGCAATAACATATCTTTAATTAAAACAAACAAACTTACTTTCACTTATTGAAATAAGCAACAATAGATTACTGTTATAAGTAGAAACAGCAGTAATATTACTTTAAATATTAATTAATGAGAAGGATATGACAAGAACGATAGAATTTGGACGGTTGTCTCATACACATGCGCATTACTGGCAAGGGGTTGTTTACTTTAGGGATGGTGAGTAACTTCATCATTGGTTATAGTAGGTGAAATGTGATAAGAACATAAAGATTTCATTGAAAAGGGCGGAAAATGTAGCATTTACAAAGATCTACTTTTCTACGCGGTAATACATATTGTCCTTTAGAGACACATCACCAAAATCCGTCAAATCGATGTGTATTCCTACTATTACATTCAAGAATGTGTTTTTTTTTAAGATACAACGGTAAAGCCCGAGAGATGTTGCGACTGAGGAAAAGAGCTGTAAATAGTCGTGTTTGTCTGTGTGTGTGTATGTGATTGTTAGTCCTTCTTTCATGACGGAAGACTTTCGTGCCAAGATAGGATTAACTGCAACATATGTAATGAAACTAATCTCTCGACATAACGTGATTTTTTGAAATTAATGAGACTACATAACACTCTCAGGATTTTTCAAGGGTTTGGTCTGAGTCTTTCTATATATATGTTTTATATTACTTTGCTCAGTATTTTTCACTGAGCATACACGAGAGCTTCTTTCTACGTGTACTGCTATTTTTATCAGTGCTATTTTTTGTTAAACGTATCCTTGGATTGCACCACAATCTCACGGTCTTCACAAATTGTCTTATTTCACTTTTTTGGGGGCTTAATTCGGAGCATTTTTGTTGCCTAAATAGCCATGTTTCTTATCTTAATAGCCACGAAATGTGTGTTTTTATTTACTTCTTTGTTTAATGTGTGTTTTTATCTACATTATTTACAACAGCTAAAGAATATAAAGAAAAATTCAATTCTAAAGACCAGATTTCGTCCCTCTGCAACCTAATTTGACGACACAAGGAACAGACCACTAGCATAATGTTGTTGTTTTTTTCTGACGATCAACCATCATCTTACTAAGCGCAGGAATTGATTATTTTAACGATTTTTCGGCGATCATTAAGAGAAGCGATTAAGATATAATAGTTGTTATTCGTCTCTGTAACTGCATTGTATAAAATCAGCTAATTAAGCAGAGATTTACTCAAACACGGGATAGAAAGTCGCGTGGGATATGGTAGTTTAGATATTTAAAGAATTCTTAAATTACTTTGTAGTTTGTCTTTTTAATGTGTTTTTTGACGTTCCTGAAGGAACAATAAAAGTGTTGTTTTTTTTTCTTCCCCATGAGAAATTAAAGCACGAACTTCATTCTTAAACTTATCATAACTTCTCGATTGTTAGAATTGAATGTTAAGCACCTGCTCTTATATTAACCCCTAAAATTGCTAAACACCGAGAAAAAACAAAACAACAACAAACGATATCCGTTTACGCCAGCGTTAAGCTAACATTAACATACGAATTATAACTTATTCTGAAAACGTAAAATTAGTTTGCAACAGTGATATCCTCTTTATGGTGAAGGTGGTGGATGCTAACATACTAACGTAATTGCTCGTGCTGATGATCTGTTGTGGTGATATTCACTAGGATGACTATTAAACTAATCAGTCGTTCACAGAGAGCGACCTCGGTGTATGGTGGGTATGAAAAGGAGCTCCTGCGAACCGAATAGACTCGCAACTGATAAAGATGGGCAGATTTCATGCTCTACTTGCAATGAGGAACCCTTCTGTACCACGTGATGTATCAGAAACGACAGTGTAAATCTCCAAAGGTCCAAGTTTTATTGGATTCTATTCCTTTCACTGCCTACACTATACATCTGGTTTCGTAGCCTTAAGAAACACTTTATTTTCAAGAAAGTCTGGTTGTTTTATAAGATGTATTCTATAAACCATGAATGAAAGCACGTTTTATTTTTCACCAGATATTCTACGAACTTCGACTGAATCATTATTTTTCTTTATAATGTTTCAGTTACACAAGTTTCCTTATTGGTATATTATTTACTGCCTCTGCTATCGACAGTGTCGTATTTTATAATTTGGTATTCTG
Source organism: Limulus polyphemus (assembly GCF_000517525.1). Taxonomy (NCBI): domain Eukaryota; kingdom Metazoa; phylum Arthropoda; class Merostomata; order Xiphosura; family Limulidae; genus Limulus; species Limulus polyphemus. Next base: position 26,208 of record NW_013674581.1, read on the forward strand.
TGGCCCTCTGATATCAATATCGTTGTATTTTGTTATATGTTAGTTATCTGGTGTTTTGATATCTACATAGTCACTTTTCATCATTTGTTCTTGTGTCCTTGGGTGATAGGGTTAATTCAACTAACTGGAATAATACAAACCGATATGGTTTATTGTGTCCTTGGATGATAGAGTTAATTCAACTAAGTGGAACAATACAAACCGATATGGTTTATTGTGTCCTTGGGTGATATAGTTAATTCAACTAACTGGAGTAATACAAACCGATATGGTTTATTGTGTCCTTGGGTGATAGAGTTAATTCAACTAACTGGAACAATACAAACCGAAATGGTTTATTGTGTCCTTTGGTGACAGAGTTAATTCAACTAACTGGAGTAATACAAACCGATATGGTTTATTGTGTCCTTGGGTGATAGAGTTAATTCAACTAAATGGAACAATACAAACCGAAATGGTTTATTGTGTCCTTGGGTGATAGAGTTAAATCAACTAACTGGAATAATACAAACCGATATGGTTTATTGTGTCCTTGGGTGATAGAGTTAATTCAACTAACTGGAACAATACAAACCGAAATGGTTTATTGTGTCCTTGGGTGATAGGGTTAATTCAACTAACTGGAATAATACAAACCGATATGGTTTATTGTGTCCTTGGGTGATAGAGTTAATTCAACTAACTGGAATAATGCAAACCGAAATGGTTTATTGTGTCCTTGGGTGATAGGGTTAATTCAACTAACTGGAATAATACAAACCGATATGGTTTATTGTGTCCTTGGGTGATAGAGTTAATTCAACTAACTGGAACAATACAAACCGAAATGGTTTATTGTGTCCTTGGGTGATAGGGTTAATTCAACTAACTGGAATAATACAAACCGATATGGCTT
>NW_013674582.1:0-1435 GCF_000517525.1 Limulus polyphemus
GTTGTGTTATACTGACTGCTTCTTGTACCACATTCAACTTCACAGAGTGTCAACCAGGATAAAGTAAACATTTACTGTGTAACATTGTTATACTTTGTTGTGTTATACTGACTGCTTCTTGTACCACATTCCAATGCATCGAGTGAAAGGGAGTTTTCAATGGTGATAAAGATCCTAACAGAGAATAGGACTGATTTAGGTCATGACACAGTATGTGACCTTTTAAACTGCAAGTTTAACTCAGATTCCTCAGCCAGTAAATACAAGCCCAGCAAGCAGGTATTGAAAGATGTCAAAAGTGCAACATACGAATATAACAAAGAACACTAATCAGGATATGTGTATATTTCTATTTTTTTTAATTCTTACAATAAAAGTATATAACAATATTAGCAGATGACTGTGGTTATCTTATTATAGAAGTCCACCGTAAATGAAAATAAAATGAAACATAATTTCAAGCTCTGAAGTTCCCCAGAATGCATAAAAATGCACTTTGTTTCTAAATTTTCTGGTGAAGCATACCCCCCCCCCCCCCAAGTGGACGCTACTTGCTCCAGATTTGGTATCTCTTAGCGTTGACAAGTATGTCATAATATTTTTATTTCGTGAAAAGGTATTAATTTAGTCTTTTCAAGATTTACAAGTAAATCGTTATCATTAAGCCAATAAGTTAACCTATTTAATGACAAATTATCCATTTCAACTAAAGACCCTAAATTCTTATTATGAGTTGAAACTGTAGTATCATCTGGAAATAAATTTTACTTTATATTTGTTAACGTTGTACCGGATTTATTATATGTTAACGTTGTACCGGATTTATTATATGTTAACGTTGTACCGGATTTATTATATGCTTGGTTTTTTTATTATATGTTAACGTTGTACCCGATTTTTTATATGTTAACGTTGTACAGGATTTATTATATGTTAACGTTGTACAGGATTTATTATAAAGTCCCACAACAGAGCCCTCAGTAACACCTGTTGAATTTGTTAATTCATCAGAATATTTGTTATCGATATTAACTGTTGAGATTCCGTTTTTTAAATAATTCTCCAACCAATTATATATTTTACCTCTTATTTCCATAGTTTATTTTTGTTTAACAATAATTTATGGTTTACAAATGCTTTAAGTAAGTCTAACAATACTATTATGCCATAATTACGGCAAAATCACTTTTTTTACAAAACTTGAATAACTGAGTAGATTTTCCTTTAAGAAAAATACGTTGATATTCAAACAATAAATGGCCCGGCATGGCCAGGTGGTTAAGGCACTCGACTCGCGATCTGAGGGTCGCGGGTTCGAATCCCCGTCACACCAACCATGCTCGCCCCTTTCAGCCGTGGGGGCGTTATATAGTGCCGGTCAATTCCACTATTCGTTGGTAAAAGAGTAGCCCAAGACTTGGCGGTGGGTGGTGAT
>NW_013674582.1:2435-3035 GCF_000517525.1 Limulus polyphemus
TCAAAAACAAACAAACAATCTTGGTTATTTATAGTTTTCATGAAAACAAGTATATTTTAGTAGGTGAAATATGATTACAAAAGAACAATTTATTGATATAATGAGTGAAAAATGTAGCATTTAAAAAAGTTTACTAGATCTATTTTTCTTCGTAATAATACATGTTCTTCGTCAGAGGCGAATCACCAAAACCAGTCAAATCGATGTGTATTCCTACTATTGTATCCGAAAATGTTTGTCTAGGTACGAAGGAAAATCCCGAGCGATGTTTCGGTTTCTGCTTGATCTGCACAACAATGAACATTAATGCAAAACAATAGTTTTTTATTGACATGGATACATCGTTATAGATTATAACAGTATTTTTTTTATTTCATGGATACATCGTTATAGATCATAACAGATTTTTTATTTCATGGATACATCGTTATTGATTATAACAGTATTTTTTATTTCATGGATACATCGTTACAGATCATAACAGTATTTTTTATTTCATGGATACATCGTTATAGATTATAACAGTATTTTTTATTTCATGGATACATCGTTATTGATTATAACAGTATTTTTTATTTCATGGATACATCGTTACAGATC
>NW_013674582.1:3938-6902 GCF_000517525.1 Limulus polyphemus
TTCTTTTGTCATAGCCAGTTAGTTAGTGAAGAGCAATGTCTTCGTTGGTTGCTCGTCTATTCTGTTTCTTCAGTGTGGGAAAGTCAGTTAATTTAGACAGTTTTAATCAACATGAACTATTAACACACCAAGAGAAAAGTACAAAGCCAATCAAAGTAACAAAAATTATTAAATCAGCGTTTGAAAATTAAAGTACTCAGTGCTAGTAACTTAATACACCATTTGAAAGTAGTAAGATTAAGTAACAAGAAATATCAATACAATATGTGAAAGTAGCCAATCTAAGTAAAAGTAAGTATTAATACAGTATGTAAAAGTAAAGTAGCCAATCTAAGTAAAAGTAAGTATTAATACAGTATGTAAAAGTAAAGTAGCCAGACTAAGTAACAAGAGGTATTAATATGTTACTATGTGTTGAAAATAAATCTTAAATCAGCAAGTATATGTGTGAAATAACAATTTAACAATTTTTACATCAAAATAACGAGTTTAGCTATGTTGGTTTGTAGTTAAGTCAAAGTACAAAGCTGCACAATGGATATCTGTGGTCTGCTCACCATGGATATCGAAACCTGGTTTCTAGCGTTGTAAGTCCGCAGACATACCGTTGTTCCACAGGGGGCGCCTTAGATATGACATTGTTATATACTGGGAGTCCACTATGCCTTTTATTTTTTCTTAACAATACAGAATTTGGATTCGTTATGTTAAAACGATTTTGGAGTCTCGCTACTTCATTACAGTCGCTACGTCCAGTCATGCTCTAACTGAAGACTGTGCATCTTGAGAACAGTGTTGCGCCGTCGTTTCCATTGTATAAAGTTTTGTTGTTAATCTTTGTTGTCCAAAGCACATCAGTCTTCCATGTTGAATTACATAATCCATCTAGTGTGTGAGGACGACGGTTTCCAGCGCCCGTTTCAATAATTCGATCACAAATAAATCTACAAGTGCTTGGCTTGTATGTCTTTGTCTGGAATATCACGAATACCCATTTCATTTTCCAGCTGCTTGAAGTATGCGACGGTTGAACATATATGTCTTGGAAGCAGCATGTGTGCACGTGATTTATTTAATATATATCCTGACGGAGATTATTTTGATTAGACTGCGTGCCTGGGAAACGTGGACGGCTTTTGCCATGGCCTTTGTCATCGTGGTTCTCATCTGCTACAAAACGCTTTACTTACCACGGCTGAAGTACGACTTGTTATAGGTCTCCTTACAGATGGTCCTGGTGCCCCATGTCGACCCATGTTCCTTTGTTTTCCAATACCACTAAGTACAAATAATATCATCTCTTGTAGATTCTTGGACTTCTTACTGTGTAAAATCTTATATGGTTACCTTATGACTTCTTACTGTAGAATCATAGATAACCACTTTTGGACTTCTTACTGCGTACATTTGCTTAGTAAATATTATATAGAAAAGTGTGGTCCTGCTTAACTATGAAATAAACTGAGATCATTATACAAATCAGTGAGCGAGATAACTCTTTGTTGTGATTTTCCGGGTTCAAAGTATATCTAGATATAACAAACAATATAACACCATATAACACAATATTCGAAGGTTCAAAATGTGACTTTTTTCCACGTCATAAACTACAATTAATTTCCTACAATCAATGTGTTGTTGTTGTTGGTTTACGTAGAATTGTCGCATAAAGTTACATAATAGCTATCTGCGCACAGCAGCCCCTAATTTTCAACTAATAAATTACAGGGTAGATAGATAGTTATAGTACCCATTTCCAGCTCGTAGGCTATTCTTGGGTGATGGAGTAGTGGAATTTGACTGTTACTCTTATAGTACACCAAAGTGCGGAGCGAGGTGTTACGGCAACGGGACGCAAACAATTCCCCCCCCCCCCCCGGATTCAAATTCCAGGCATGCTAACCACCTCTGGTTCTTCATTCATCAAACTACAGTTGTCGTCTCTGACGCTTGAAAAAGGCGTATACTGAAACGTCGAGTTCGGATAAAATATTATACATTTTTTTTATGTTCATCTTTTATTGATGTGGAACATACAAAAAGAAGATAAATCCCAAAGAATTCACTCGTTATGTTATGGTGTATCAATATCTTCTAGTGTACATCAAGTTAAAGAAATCCAACATACGTACGAGACTTACAGTCGTTTCCTAGGTTTGATAAGTAGAGGTGCATGGATTGGCTAGTTTCGTAGTGTATCTATATTTCTTGCTGCTTAGACTGGCTAGTGTAGTTTTCACAGTTGGCATACCTCCCCCACTTATCATGAAGCCCTGTAAATATTGAACCAGCTCTATAGTACTTGCTGACTCACCCACCTTGTAGCTTCTTCGTCTTGAAAAAATGTTTTGAAGTTAGCCGGCATATTCTCATCTTCTGGGCGGATATCAGATGGACTGGAAACTGCAGTTTTTAGCCGATCTCAGTGTTGGCCTTCCCAATATGCGCCATTATATTCGTAATTTTGGTTTGAATTCGCAATATAAACTTTGTATTTGAACTATCTGTATGCCTTAATGCATCGAAACATTGTTTGAAATGAAACGTTATAGCAGGGCGTGTCAGTAAACCATACACCAGGCCGGTTTGCTCGCCTAGATATGTTTAAGAGCCGAATTCCAATGGGTGGTATCTCATACTTTTTACCTAACTAGACTGTTAAGGGCCAACATTTGTTGAAAGTGGAGTTTTCAGCTCGTTACAACATGGATTTTGTTTCCATCTAGTATGTTTCTTCTGTTGATTGTCAAGAGAAGTGATTCTGTTTGTTGCATTTCAAGAGAAAAGTGACGTGAGCTTAACCATTATCTTTTCACTTTGTTATATACCACAAAAACTCCTAACGATATAGAATCACGTGAAATCAACGAGCTTCAGGATTGGTGGAACGGAATCGTTGTCTGTGTTCTACCTCAAACTAACCATTAATGATTTCTAATACTATTAGATTGTTTGTTTGTTTTT
>NW_013674582.1:7341-10444 GCF_000517525.1 Limulus polyphemus
AAATCCAACATACGTACGAGACTTACAGTCGTTTCCTAGGTGAAACAGAATAGACGAGCAACCAACGAAGACATTGCTCTTCACTAACCAACTGGCTATGACAAAAGAACCAATGTGTATCAATATCTTCTAGTGTACATCAAGTTAAAGAAATCCAACATACGCACGAGACTTACAGTCGTATCCGAAGTGAAACAGAATAGACGAGCAACCAACGAAGACATTGCTCTTCACTAACTAACTGGCTATGACAAAAGAACCAATGTGTATCAATATCTTCTAGTGTACATCAAGTTAAAGAAATCCAACATACGCACGAGACTTACAGTCGTATCCGAAGTGAAACAGAATAGACGAGCAACCAACGAAGACATTGCTCTTCACTAACTAACTGGCTATGACAAAAGAACAACCCAAGCGGATGGAGTATCTGGTTCCAAAACTTAGAAAAATTCTGAGTACTGGTCCAGCTAAAACAAACAATCTGCTTCTGCTCTAATTAACGATAAGCTACGGATTACTTCGTTTAAATATTTGTTGTACTTTTAGGCTTGGGTTAGGAATAATGCTAAACAAATACGAATGATTAATAAACTCTACATCTTTTCCAAATTCTAAGTAAAAGTCCTTCTTTAACAAGCAGTACTAAATCGTCATGTATAATTGTAAGCCACGAAAAGAGGCGTGCATAAGGTATCATTATTAAATAACTATAACATTGTCAGAATGTGTTAGATCATTGTTGTACTTCTCTATCATATAATATATATAACGCAACTGTGCATAAATGTCAATACACAATTATAGCAGTGTTAAAAGAGTCCTACTTCGTTAACATACTATTATGTTAATAGCAAAGACCCGGAAAACATTTGCGTTCGAATTAGTTTCATTTTTGCAACAGTACTTCTTTAAATACAGGATTTATAGAATAATACAAAAGAATTCTAATCGCAGACACCGAAATCTATAAATCCACTTGTCTTAGGTCTAATATTACTTAAACCTGTACTCGATAAAGAGATAAATTAACATTGTAACTTGTAACTTATCGCTTTAGTTTAGTTAGGACTAAACCTTACCGCGCTTAATCATATCAATAGATAAACTTATAATGTTGTTTTACGACCTAACTTTAGACCTTTTTAAAAACTTTGTTAAGGTTTAATGTGTTGTTGTACAAAATGTCTACTTAGATAGTAAGGTTCGCGCGCATTTTCAGGACAGACATAAATTGAGTATTATAATAATATATTCTGTTCATTGTTGTACCATAACTGTAAAACTCCACCATTTTAACATAAGAAAACTAGCGCTATCTGGTAATAATTAAATTTGTAAAAACGAAAAAAACTACAGAATTCACAACGCTTCATTCTAAAATTAGTAATTCTTTCCGTTACGGGCTCGGATGTGGCCTAAGCGTCAGCGTCCTAGCTTGTGAGTCCAAAGGTTCGTGGTTCACTTCCTGTTACCACAAAAACACACTACGCACTTTGGCTTCACGTGATCGTCAAATCTTACTATTTTGGCCTAACCAGAGTATCCTAAGATTTGGTAGTGGGTGTCATTGAATAGCTGTCTTCTTTCTTGTCTATAAGTCCAAAGTTAGGGAGGAAAATGCGTAGATACCCTTGTGTAGCTTTACTTGAAAAATCTCAACCAAAAATTGTGTAAAGCATCATCCTTCAGTTATGTTTTTTTTGTAAGCAGCAGCGTGCATATCACACTGAGAAAAATACTTTATCAAACCACTGTTACGAATATATCTGTTGGTCAATATCAACCTCATAGTTTAAAAGGTCAAATTGTTATGGGAAACCTGGGCTAATGTTTCCAGTCATTTATTTGTGAAGAAAAACTTCTGCTGTAAATACTAATTCTTAATGCCTCAAACCAAATACTTTACAGTATTAAAAGTCCTTGGAACTAACATAGACTATCTCGAAACTTGATAATATTTGTTATACGTAAAAAATTTGATTTTTTACTAGCATGTATCTATAATAAACTTCCAAACTCCTGAATATTTTTGTTATATGTTGTTATAAAAGAATAATCTATCATCTTCGAGAAGAAACTTTTCGCCTCCTGACAAACTTCTCGCAATAACTCATCTACAAGCAAGAATAACAAGTTATTGTGCTGAACCTAGGAATATATATCACTGGAGATTTTTTAAAGCATCCTGTATTTCTAGGCTAACCAAGCAGATGGATAAAATCGTCTGCAACGCGTTTTTCAGTCAGTGGAGGTTTTTTAAATTTTGTTTATTGGAAATCGTTTTGCAAATTCGTAGTTTGTGGATGCAAAGCGCCAAAATTTCACAAGAGCAATAACAGATTTTGTGACTCCCGTTTCGTACCAAAATTAAGAAATGTTTGTAAAACTGAATTAATCTAAAGATTTGGTATTAATTATTTTTTCATTATATAACAACGAAATTTCTACTTTAGAGAGTAAACTAGGGCTTTTTTTTTAATTATTTGTTTATAAGTAAATTTTGGTATACCAGTTATGCTGGAAATTCGGACACGCTAGTGGATATTAGTTAGTGTTAGACTTGTGATGGAAACTTAGACACGCTAGTGGATATTGGTTAGTGTTAGACTTGTGTTGGAGATCTAGACACGCTAGTGGATATTGGTTAGTGTTGTATCCTTATGCTGGAGATATAGTAAAGATAATTATATTGGTCACTGTTGTACCGTTTTGCTAGAGATTTAGACACGTTAGTGAATATTGGTTAGTGTTAGACTTGAGATGGAGACTTAGACACGCTAGTGGATATTGGTTAGTGTTAGACTTGTGTTGGAGATCTAGACACGCTAGTGGATATTGGTTAGTGTTGTATCCTTATGCTGGAGATATAGTAAAGATAATTATATTGGTCACTGTTGTACCGTTTTGCTAGAGATTTAGACACGTTAGTGAATATTGGTTAGTGTTAGACTTGAGATGGAGACTTAGACACGCTAGTGGATATTGGTTAGTGTTAGACTTGTGTTGGAGATCTAGACACGCTAGTGGATATTGGTTAGTGTTGTATCCTTATGCTGGAGATATAGTAAAGATAATTATATTGGTCACTGTTGTACCGTTT
>NW_013674582.1:10485-12165 GCF_000517525.1 Limulus polyphemus
TTAGACTTGTGATGGAGACTTAGACACGCTAGTGGATATTGGTTAGTGTTAGCCTTCTGTTGGAGATCTAGACACGCTAGTGGATATTAGTTAGTGTTAGACTTGTGATGGAGACTTAGACACGCTAGTGGATATTGGTTAGTGTTAGACTTGTGTTGGAGACTTACACACGCTAGTGGGTATTAGTTAGTGTTAGACTTGTGATGGAGACTTAAACACACTAGTGGATATTGGTTAGTGTTAGACTTGTGATGGAGACTTACACACGCTAGTGGGTATTAGTTAGTGTTAGACTTGTGATGGAGACTTAAACACGCTAGTGGATATTAGTTAGTGTTAGACTTGTGATGGAGACTTAAACACGCTAGTGGATATTGGTTGGTGTTGTACCGTTTTGCTAGAGATGTAGACACGTTAGTTAATATTGGTCACTGTTGTACCGTTTTGCTAGAGATTTAGACACGTTGGTGGATATTGATTACTGTTGTACCGTTTTGCTAGAGATTTAGACACGTTAGTGGATATTGGTCACTGTTTTACCCTTTTGATAAAGATTTAGACACGTTAGTAGATATTAGTTACTGTTGTACCCTTTTGCTAGAGATTTAGACACGTTAGTGGATATTGGTCACTGTTTTACCCTTTTGATAAAGATTTAGACACGTTAGTAGATATTAGTTACTGTTGTACCCTTTTGCTAGAGATGTAGACACGTTAGTGGCTATTGGTTACTGTTGTACCCTTTTGCTAGAGATGTAGACACGTTAGTCGATATTGGTTACTGTTTTACCCTTTTGCTAGAGATTTAGACACGTTAGTGGCTATTGGTTACTGTTGTACCCTTTTGCTAGAGATTTAGACACGTTAGTGGCTATTGGTCACTGTTGTACCCTTTTGCTAGAGATTTAGACACGTTAGTGGCTATTGGTCACTGTTGTATCCTTTTGCTAGAGATTTAGACACGTTAGTGGCTATTGGTCAGTGTTGCAGAATTTGACACGTTATTGAAAATTAGTAGAAAAATAGTACTTAATTTGTTGAATTTTCTTTATCAGAATAAACATTCAATTTTCCTTTTATTACTTTTGACAACTTTAAGACGAAATGTTTCTTTTGCGTCTTGTTTATATAAATAATATATCTAAATACAACATTTTCAAATGGACCTGGTTTTTCCACTTACACGAACATTGTTTTTGTGGTCACCTTGTTCTTTAATGACTTCTCAACAAGTCTAAATTTGTTATTATTGTTTACAGAGCATGCTCAACGTTTTATTTTACTTTTAGGTAGCTTTTTATTTTACTGCGGCTGAACTACAGTTTTATGTTGGGACACGTTTTATTTTTACTTCTTTCATGTTTGGGAGTTGTCTGTTTGAAAACTACTACAACTTCATGTAATAGGATAATGCCTTTCAAAGTCACGTATTTCAGTGCTAACGAATTAGTAGTTGTACATACATATGACAGAAAGCTTCCCCAACAACTAGTTACCGTATTTTTTGGTGTATAAGACGCACTTTTTTACCCCAAAATTTGATGTCAAAATCTGCTTGCGTCCTATACATCGAAGGTATGAATAATATAAATGTATATATACGATATACACAAGCCACGTGTAAATATATTTAAATAGGCATGCATAGTTTAGTTCAATTGAATGTATTATTTATAACAA
>NW_013674582.1:13023-20100 GCF_000517525.1 Limulus polyphemus
TAAGGGTGCGTCTTATATTCCGAAAAATACGGTACCTAACATTGTACCTTCCACTTTACTATTTACCAATTATTGCAACTGATAAATTAGTTTTAAGCCAAGGGATGGCGCTGCGGCTGGTCCTTGTTAATTTCTGTGTTATGTGTCATTATTATGTACAGCAATAAATTTAATAGACCTACAAAGTGTTTTTATAAATTAAAATACCTCTATAATACTTATATCTAAGTAAATAACGAAAACTGTTTCCTTATTTTTATGCATTTTCACTGGTCGGCAACATTCTGCCGCTACACGGTGAGTCTACTGATGTTCATATCGCAAGTGGTAATCGACAGTAAGCATGCGCAGTGAAACATTTATTTTAGAAGCGTAATCCTTGTGTAAATTCATCTTTAATTTTTATCAATAATAATTATCAATCATATTCAAGCTTAAACAACAATAAAATACAACTTTTATACTGCTTATTTCGAGTTATATAAGCTGAATTAAGTAATTGCAAAACACATTTTCGAAATATTTACACTCCCAACCAAAGCATCCGCGTAGAAAAATAGTATTTGTTTGTAGTTAAGCACAAAGCTAAACAATGGACCATCTGTGCTCTGCCCACCACGGGTATCGAAACCCGCTTTCTATCGATACAGGTCCGTAGACATACCGCTTTGCCACATAGCCCTATTTTTTTATTTTGATGAAATCGAAAATGAAAAACATCGTGTGTGAAAATTAAATTACAAAAACCAATAGTGGTTCCCTACCTGATCAATATGTATATAAGTGCCCTTGTATGCCCCTATATATTTATAGTTTTTATTTTAAAAACGTCTAAATGTATAGATGTGACTTTATAGTAAAAAATGTTACGAAAGATACTACTCTAAAAGGTCACGTGTTAATCCCATAAGTAACTAAAGGTGAAATATTATATTTAATTCCGTTGCCGCACTGTGGTGCTTAAAACTACAGTACTTTTTTAAATTCAGCTTTTACCTGGCTTCTTAAATAGATGACCTAGCTGATCTCCGTAAATAAAATCAGTAGGTGTGGGCATTCTTAGCTGTGCCCTCGAAAACATGAAAAAATATTCACCGTTTTAAAATAATTTTCTTTCGCTATTTATTGTATCATTTACGTCTCTCAACTTGATAATACGGCATATTATTCCTTTTATATAATTCACGATCTCTTATCTTCATTTTTAATTAACGACCCCTTACCTTAATTCTTAATTAACGATCCCTTATCTTCATTCTTAATTAACGATCCCTTATCTTCATTCTTAATTAACGATCCCTTATCTTCATTCTTAATTAACGATCCCTTATCTTCATTCTTAATTAACGATCCCTTATCTTCATTTTTATTAAACGATCTCTTATTTTCATTTTTATTGAACGATCTCTTATCTTCATTTTTAATTAACAACCCCTTACCTTCATTTTTAATGAACCATCCCTTACCTTCATTCTTAATTTACGATCCCTTATCTTCATTTTTATTGAACGATCCCTTATCTTCAATTTAGCCCGCTGTGGAGTTGCTTTAGTAGATACTTATATGATAATTATTTTCCGTTTGTTAAGAGTTTTTACGTAAAACTATACAAGGTCTATTTGGGCATAGCTGTCCTTAATTTTGAACTGATGGACTAGAGGAAAGGCAGCTATTTAGTAGCACCCACCTCTAACTCTTGAGTTACTCTTGTCTGACCGTAAAGTGGAATTTGATTGTCACTATTATAGCGCACTTACGGCCCCAAAGTGCGGAGCATTCTTTTGCTGTAATGGGACGCAAATCGAAACGACTGCTATTCGAGAATGGTTTTAAAGTATGACGTTCTGAGTCTGCGTAGGCAGCTGCGCAAACTCTCTCCTACTGGGTTTGCGCAGATCATCAGCGACATCAATAAATAATTATTTTTCAATTACAGTGAGCACTTTCATAATACGATTTTAATTACACTAAAGGCTATAAAAATTTATTTAATAAACAAAAACATTGTATAATTTCTATACATTATTAGAGTTTAAAATAAATAGAAAAGTTGTAAAAAGTTGAATTCAAGCTCATTCCTTTCTTGTCATGGTAAGTTTGGAGTATGCGACTAGTAATCAGGAAAAGTGAAAGACAGGAAGATTGAAAGATCGAAAGAGATTTTGTTTAATCAATTTGCTAAACTAAGACCCTAAATCGATATCTAATTCAAAGCCCCGAGAAGAGCTTTAATAGATGTAAAAGGTTGTAAAGAAAGTTAAGTTACAAAATCTTTAGCAAGTTACGCCTGAAATGCATTTATATTATTTTTTTTCCCAAACTTTTGATTTCCCCGTAGTGTAATGTTAACCAGTTTCTTAACAATAATAAATTTTAAGTTTTGTCAATGCCATTACTCAAAAATTTCGTAAAAATGCAATACATTACGAAAAAAAGGTGAAGAAATGGTGCAAGATTAAACGAAGAACTGGTGTAATATTCGCTGGAGAAATGGTGTAAGATTAAATGAAGAACTGGTGTAATATTCGTTGGAGACATAGGGAATGATTCAATGAAGAACTGGTGTAATATTAAATGAAAAACTGCTGTAATATCTATTTAATAAATTATGTAAGATTCGATAAAGAACTGGTGTAATATTCAATTAATAACTGGGGCAATATTAATTGAAGAAATGGTGTACTTTTCAATGAAGAATTGGTGTAATATTCGTTGGAGAAATTGTGAAATATTCAATAAAGAGCTGGTGTAATATTCGGTCAAAAAATGGTGTAAGAGTAAATGAAGAGCAGGTGTAATATTCATTGAACACCTGGAGCAATATTCGTTGGAGAAATGATGTAAGATTCAATGAACAATTGGTGTAACTTTCATGAAAAAAATGGTGTGAGGTTTATTGAAGAACTGGTGTAATATTTATTGGGGAACTGTGGTGATATTAATTGAACAAATGGTGTAATATTCACTGAAAAGCTGGCGTAATATTCAATAAGAACTGGTGTAATATTCGTTAAAGAAATTGCGTAAGATTTAATGAAAAACTGGTGTAATATTCATTGAAGAAATGGTGTGAGTTTCAATGAAGAACTGGTGTAATATTGAAAAATGGTGTACGATTCAAAGAAGAACTGGTGTAATATTCATTGAAGAAATAGTGTAAGATTCGATGAAGAATTGTGTAGTATTCATTCCAAAAATAATGTAAGATTTATTGAAAAACTGGTGTAAGGTTCATTGAAGAATTGGGGTAATGTTCATCTAATTCAATTGTAAAACAGTTAACGTATAAATCCTGCTGTGTACAAAATCTATAAATAATTATAAGTATGAAGCCATTTCAAATTTACGGTCAATATATGAATGTTAAGCATTATAATATACGTTTTAGGTGTGATGGGTATATCTCTAATAATTTGTGGTGTATTTGCACACAATATTAATATTTTATACAACAGAAAAAATTTGGAAAGACACTGTAAAGTCTTTTTCAAAACACTTTTTGGAATCCTATAAAGCTAAGAATTCATTCTCGGGTGAGAAATAGCATTAAATATATTAAGGCAAAGCGTGTCTGCATTTATACCACATTGTCTAGCTATATATTAAAAAAAAACAGCACGTTTCGATAAAAAGCTGCTTTGTGATAATTTGAAAACATATGTAAATGAACATATGTGCCTCAGAGGTACGTTTGACGGATTACGACGCTAAAAATCGGATTTCGATACCCGTGGTGGGCAGAGAACCGATAGTCCAATGTGTTTAATAACACAACAAACTTGTCCTTCGTTGGGACAGTGATAAATTTACAGATTTACAATGCTAAAATACGGAGTTCGGATACAGCAAACAGACCAATGTGGCTTAGTTCTAGAACTAAAAAAAAATACTAACTCAACGCAGTGCACATCAAGAGTGGCTTTTCCCTTCCTCTGTTCAATTGTTATTAAATTGTCAGAAAGGAGTTTGTGCTACGAAAAGCGGCCCTGGCTGGATCTTATATTCAAATTATATCTTAAGATTTTGATTTGAGATAAGTACTACCGTAATACTGTATTTTATTAACCGGTATATTTTGTACAATATACACTTCTACTTTAATTCTTAGTGCTGCTCCCTGGTGTTACATTGAAGGATCTAATATTATTTATTCTATCTGCAGAATTTTATGTAATCAGTAAAAACATCATGCGTTAAAGTATTTTTGACTCTACCCCCCCCCCCCACTAGTAACAAATAGGTAAAATCTAACCCAATCATCTTCAATTCTAGTTAACGTGTATTTATATCAAAAATGTTTATATATCTAATTCATGCGTTTCTGCTTCTAGTCCTCCTCCCCTGGTGAAATAACGAGGTAATTAACGATTTTTTTTTTTTTCGTATAACAATATACAAATGTTTCAAAGCGTTTTCACAGCCTATTAGAGGTACTTAGGTTTTCGGAATAACTGATGTCACATTTTCTTCGTTTTTAACACTAACCGGTAAGAATACTGAGGACCTAAACACGTGCTGTTGAGTTATTTTGATACTGAGTATTTCAAATATTTTAAACGAAATATCCATATCTATCCTTAAGTATAACCAATTAAAAATTATATTTATTGTGTTTTGTTTGTTTTTGTTTGGATAAAAAGAGTGAGACTTTCGATTAATTAAGGAAAACTCCTGTCGTTTGTTAACATATCATCTTTGTTTATGTTTTTAACCTTTGTACTAAATGCTGTGTTTTCTTTATGCTTCATATTTAGATATACTAGTTTTCAAAAACGTTTAATATACTAATTAGAGGGGCCAAAATTCGTGGGAAATGCAACATGTCTCCGCCACCTAATCCCAACATGGCCAATTTTCACACCAGGAAAATTGAAAACTGTCTTTATCATTGCTTGGGACCTGTAAAAAATTATCTTAGTATTAACCGAAATACGGCAGACTAACTGTAAAAAAAAAAAACTAAAATTAAACTTTTTATGGCACCTTGATCCCCTCCCCCTATAATTACTAAAAAAGGGCAGGTCCATCATTTTTATTGGTCAATGTGTGAGGCCTATAGAAAAGTATCTTTGTACTCAATTCCATATAAATTGGTCAAAATATGGCCGAGTAACTGACCAAAACCCCTAAAATCATGCTTTTTTGTGGGCTCCGACCCCCTCCTAAAAAGACTTAAATGGGCAAACCCAACTTTTTTTGTATATCAATGTGTTGGGCGCATAAAATTTATGTTTGTGCCAGTTTTAATCTTGATTGCCATAAATATAACAACACAGAAACCCAAAATATACATTTTTGGGGTTGTTGACCTTAAACCAATAAAATCCTTTAAAAGGCTAAAATAAACAAAAAAAAGAAGAAGGTGTTCGAGCATATTGGAGCAAGGTATAATCCTTCAAAGTTTCAAGTCAATCCGCCAAGAAATAAAGGAATGGGGGCCGATTAAAAATATTTGGAAGACGAAGGAACAATAGAAAAACAAATTACTGTTTTGTTTTAATTTTCAGTGCTGTCTAATGGATAGAAACCATTACTTAACGAAGACGACAAAGAACTTCAGAAAAATGTTTAATTAAACAGTATGTGTATGCGGAGATATAATTACCAATACAGACCCATCTGGTTTTAAACAAAATTTTAAAACTGTTTACACACAACTTGCTTATGGGTTCACGAGTTTGTTGATTACAGGGTTCTTAATATCATACAAGTCATTCAAAAAATTGAAACAAAATACTATCAAAGCTACAATTAAACCCACTAATTATAGCTGAAGTCTTCTTATGTTTCTAATTGAAAATGAATTATTTCAACCCACCTTTTTTGGTTAGGTCTAAGTGTTGTAACAAGCAAAACAAAACAAATTGATAATATGTAATATATAGAGACTTGTTTAATAGCGAACAATAAAAAAAATAAAAAAATGTGCAATATGGGAAAAAATAGATCTCACGAGAGCTGAGATAGTTCTGATGAGAGGTAAGATAGTTCTAATGAGAGCTGAGATCGTTTCGATGAAAAGTAAGATGGTTCTGGTGAGAACTGAGATTGTTCTGATAAGAGGTAAAATAGTTCTGATGAGAGGTAAGATAGTTCTGATGAGAGCTAAGATCGTTCTGATAAGAGCTGAAATATTTCTAATGAAAGCTGAGATAGTTCTGATGAGAGCTGAAATAGTTCTGATGAGAGGTAAGATCGTTCTGATAAGCTGTAAGATAGTTCTGATGAGAGGTAAGATCGTTCTAATGAAAGCTGAGATAGTTCTGATGAGAGCTGAAATAGTTCTGATGAGAGGTAAGATCGTTCTGATAAGCTGTAAGATAGTTCTGATGAGAGGTAAGATCGTTCTAATGAAAGCTGAGATAGTTCTGATGAGAGCTGAAATAGTTCTGATGAGAGGTAAGATCGTTCTGATGAGAGGTAAGATAGTTCTGATAAGCTGTAAGATCGTTCTAATGAAAGCTGAAATATTTCTAATGAAAGCTGAGATACTTCTGATGAGAGCTGAAATAGTTCTGACGAGAGCTGAGACAGTATCTGATATGATTCAAAATAATACTCCTCAGCTTGTTATATGAAAGCCAGATCACATAATAGTCAGTTCACATGGTAATCAGTGCACTTGATAGTCCTCATAGTAATTAGCTCACATGGTAATCAGTGCACTTGATAGTCCTCATAGTAATCAGTTCACATGGTAATCAGCTTAAGTAATAGATCACGTAATAGACATCTCAAATGGTGTTTAGTGTACGTTATAGTCAATTCACGTAGTTTACAGCTCACATAATAACCAGTTTACGTGATCGTCCACTTAGTAACTAGTTCATATGGTAATCAGTTTATGTGGTAATCCGTTAGAATGGTGAATTAAACAATTCCTTGACCATTATGGTATTGGTTGAAATTTTAAAAACTTGACCACTTTAATATTGGTTGCTGTTTTAAAAACTTGACGAATACGATTCGTTGCTGTTTTGAAAACTTGACCTTTATGATATTGATTACTGTTTTAATAACCTTACCACTATGATATTGGTTGCTATTATAAAACTTGACCAATATGATATTGGTTTT
>NW_013674582.1:21012-28436 GCF_000517525.1 Limulus polyphemus
AGACTGTAAAAACGTCACATACAACGTGCGTATCAGAATATCAGACTGTAAAAACGTCACATACAACGTGCGTATCAGAATATCAGACTGTAAAAACGTCACATACAACGTGCGTATCAGAATATCAGACTGTAAAAACGTCACATACAAAGTGTTTATCAGAATATTAGACTGCAAAACGTCACATACAACGTATTTATGAGATTATCAGACAATAAAAAGTAGCATACAAATTATGCATCACATTATCAGTCAGCAGAAATTCTTATACAACGTATGTTTGTTTGTTAGTTTGAAGTTAAGCAGAAAGCTACACAATGGGCTATCTGTGCTATGTGTATCGAAACCCGGTTTTTAGAGTTGTAAGTCCATAGACACGCCACTTTGCCACTGTACCAAAATATCAGTCAACAAGAGGCTACATACAGTTGGGTATCAAAATATCAAATAGTAAAAACACAAGACAGAAAACTATCGGAGAGAAAAATCTACATACAACATTGTTGTATGTCTCAAAATATCGGAGAAAAAATATACATACAAATTATGTATCAAAATCTTTATTACTTCGTCGAAACACAAACCCAGTATTAGCAAAATGGTTGGCAGTAGTAGAATAGCGAACTCAATAACCAGTCCTTTACTGCAACACTAATCTATAAATATATCTACTTCAGCTTATTTCGCGTTTATACTGTTCAAATGGTTACCTAAAATTTCAAGAGGGTTCTAGTCAGTAAGCCATGCCTTTCAAGCTACGCAAAAAAATAGTTCTGCCTGAACGAAGTACACCCGAACATGCTTGCCGATTCAACCGTTAGGGCATTATAAGTAGCGTTAATCCTACTGTTCCTTAACAAAATACACCCGAACATGCTCGCCCTTTCAACCGTGAGGGCGTTATAAGTAACGTTAATCCCACTGTTCCTTAACAAAATACACCCGAACATGCTCGCCCTTTCAACCGTGAGGGCGTTATAAGTCAACGTTAATCCCACTGTTCCTTAACAAAATACACCCGAACATGCTCGCTCTTTCAACCATAGTGGAGTTTTAATGTGACGTCAATCCCACTATTCGTTGGTAAAGACTAGCCCAATAGTTGGCGGTGGGTGCTACTGGCTGATTGCCGTCACTGGGGTCGATGGTACAAAATTAGGGACGGCGGCAGATAGCCAGGGTAGTTTTGCCATAACAAATTTTAAGCGTCTAAATTGAAAAGAAAACATAGCCTACGACAGTAGCGTTAAATATATACATTTGTAATTGGACAAAATCACAATCAAACAAAAAAACCAAGGAAGACTGATGTGAGCTGTATTTTGTTTCTTTTACTCTCGTATTCCATAATAAAAACTAGAATCTACATTACTATTAGACAGAAACGTTTGCTACGAATACCAAAATCTACGAACTTTTTAAATCAATAACCAGATTAACTAGGACTTCTCGTCAATAAATTATTTTTGTTGCTATGGCTACTTCGATGTATATGTAAATTCAAATCTGTACAAAATCGTCTCCTTTTAAAGCTCGTATCACCAGAGGTCGTTTTCATCTAAATTTACGAATGCTTTTATGTAGCAAGCATATACTAACGTATTGTAATTATTTGTATAATGATTTCCTTTTTGACAGATTTTACTAGCCTATATTCTCCATCGGGTGTGTAATCATTCTTTTTAAACTAGTTATTTCGTTTTGTCTTCATTCGTAGCGCTCTTGTACAGTATTTTCCTGCCCCCCGGTGGCACAGCGGCATGTCTGCGGACTTACAACGCTAGAAACCGGGTTTAGATACCCGTGGTGGGCAGAGCACAGATAGCCCTTGTGTAGCTTTGTGCATAATTAAAAACAAACAAACAGTATTTTCCCCCTGGTGACAAAATATCAGTTGAATAACTTTTTATTCACGTATTTCACCATAGGCCCCCAGTGAGACAGCGGTAAGTCCACGGAATTGAAACGCTAAAATCCGGAGTTCGACTCCCCACAGTGAGCATAGCAAGTAGTCCACTTTCGCTTTGCTATAAAAAAAAAATCAATTTCACTACACTTATTATTCTTTCCCCACTCTCTTTCTCTTCTATTATACACTTAAAGTCGTTCTTAGGTTAAAAATATTTACACAAAGACAGAAATAGGCCTCTGCCATGATTTATTATATATATAGTTTCTTTCTTTCGTTTTCTTAAAGAAAATGTACAATTGTAATAACAAAATAACACAGCGGTATGATTCATAATTGTGACAAAACCATCAAGCACTTAGTGAAGTTGTACGTGTTCAAGTATTATGTTCCATACTCCATCTCAAGGGTTATGACATTCCACGATACAGGAACGCCTCACCGGATGTTTCAACACAAAACTACCGTTCTTGGTTTCTTCGTTACAACACGAAACCAGCACACAGTTCGGGATTTTGTACCAGTTGATTTATGGATCGATTTGTTCTCTCGAATTCGATAAGTGAACCAATGCGCTTATATTACCAAACTATCTTCTTTGGAAAGTGCAAGCAATATCAACATGCATACTGATTTTCACTTGAAATTCAACTGTGACGTTGAAATTATGTACTCTGTGTTCCATAGTACTCTAAATTATAAATGTAAAATCCACGCGAAAAATATTTAATATATTTTTATTCAGCAACTTAAAGAAAAGGTTATTACCAACATATTCAAACTATGCTCGGTTTCATGTAGTAACAAAAAATCGTCTGACACTGTATTATCGCTATGATTTTGTTTACCTGTCGATCAAATCGGCTTTTCTGCCAGTAGTTTTGGCTCCACTGCATTTAAATTCTGTCTTACTCATGCTAAGATTCCAATTTTCACACTCCTTGCTAATTTTAGTGGAACTGTTAAAATATGTATCAAGAAAACAAGTGAAATACATGCACCGCTCAAATAGGCTTACTGACACCAAACGTGGCCTAATTGTTAGGACCTCATCGATACTGGCGCCACTGTACGTAAATTATGCATTATTCTCCGAAAATGTAACAACCACACAGATAACCATGTTTACGTTGATTCGCATATTAATCAGTAATTAATTAAACAAACTCACAAACTAAATTTTTCACGTGTTAGGCTTTAATAAGAAGGCGAATATTTATCTATTTAGTCTTATGTTAATATTAGCAGTTTCTTTACAATTTTATCTAATATTGTTGTAGTCATAAAGGAAAATAGTGATAAAAACCAAACCTTTTAAATTCTCGATTCTTACTGATTTTTACATTTAAAATACTTGAATTAAGTTTAAATTTAAAAATAAACTTTTTATTTATGCATGCCTCCAGTAATTACGAAGACGTTTCATTGGCGCACGAGTAGTTCTTCATATGACGTAAATAATAGGTTCGCAATCCTCACATTTAAAAAAAACTTCGATTAGTTTTTATTATATCATATACATCAGTGTATTTTTTACTTAAATTTCGGAAACAATACAGCGTTATAGACTTTTGTGAAATCTGTAAATTGCTTTGTACGCTTTACAAGACAGTAATTTTTAATTTTGAAAAGACAAAGACAAAAGATGATGACGAATCTAGATGCTCGTTGCATTTCATAACAGAAAAGAGAACTTCACAAAGCAAGACTAGAATTAGTCCTTCTTAATGATACGTCATCATAATGAGACCACTTTACATCAAGCGAGATCGATTTTTACGTCACAGATCGAACACTGTAAAACTTCTTACCACATGATCAAAGAAATCATTTATTCATTTGTCTACATAATGAGAAAGTATAAAAATATACACATCTTAAACTTTTCGGTAATGTAGTCCTAACTAGGTATAATTATTATTTCGTATTAATGTATTATTAAATAAATATTCCTTTAAAATATTTAGAACAAAAGTTGTCTTGTATTCTTTCAAATTAACTATGTCAACGTTTATACTTCGTACATTCAGTGATAGTCTAAGCCTACTAGAATTCCTAAGCTAGAATTGTTAGGCTTTTACATCCTACGCGTTATGGAAATATAAAGAATCACGACCAAACAGCTGTTAGAATTACCACGACCTTCAGACCCATATTTTTCAAAGGTTGCGCTATTAAAGTCGTTATTGATTTACTTCGAAGCTGATCGATTTAAGTTAGTTAACAATACAGGAAATCTCCAAATGAGTGTGAAAATATGTCGTTGTTTTAGCCGTTTCTACAAGCTTAGTTCTATGTAACGGGTAAAAAATCTGGTTGTTTTACATGTAATAAAAACCCTTCTATTCGTTAACACCCGTGAAAACAATGTCGTTGTTTTAGCTGTTTCTAAAAGCTTAGTATAAGGTAACGGGAAAAAATCAGGTAATTTTACATCTATTTAAACCCTTTCATTCGTTAATACGTGTGAAAAATGTCGTTGTTTTAGCTGTTTCTACAAGCTTAGTATTAGGTAACGGGGAAAAATCAGGTTATTTTACATGTATTTAAACCCTTTCATTCGTTAATACGTGTGAAAAATGTCGTTGTTTTAGCTGTTTCTACAAGCTTAGTATTAGGTAACGGGGAAAAATCAGGTTATTTTACATGTATTTAAACCCTTTCATTCGTTAATACGTGTGAAAAATGTCGTTGTTTTAGCTGTTTTTTCAAGCTTAGCTCTAGTTAACATGCGGCTAAAGTTCTAGTTGTTTTGCATGTATATAAAACCCTTCTATTCTTTAATAGATGTGAAAAAAATGTCGTTGTTTCAGCTGTTTCTACAAGCTTAGTACTAGGTAGCGTAAAATCTGGTTATTTTGCATCCGTTTAAAACCCTTCTATTCGTTAATATTTGTAATTAAGCATAAAGCTGCACAATGGGCTATCTGTGCTCTGCCCGCCAAGGGCATCGAAACCCGGTTTGTAGCGTTGTAAGTCCGCAAATATACTGCTGTGCCATTGGAGGGGGGGGGTATTCGTTATAACCTGTGAAAAAATGTCGTTGTTTTAGCTGTTTCTACAAAGTTAGTTCCAAGTATCGTGGATAAAAATCTGGTTATTTTAGGTGTATTTAAAACCCTTCTATTCCTCAATAGGTGTCAAAAAATGTCGTTGTTTTAGCTGTTTCTACAAAGTTAGTTCCAAGTATCGTGGATAAAAATCTGGTTATTTTAGGTGTATTTAAAACCCTTCTATTCCTCAATAGGTGTCAAAAAATGTCGTTGTTTTATCTGTTTTTTTCAAGCTTAGTTTTAAGTAACGGGTAAAAATTTGGTTATTTTACATGTATTTAAAACCCTTCTATTAATTAATAGGTGTCAAAAAATGTCATTGTTTTATCTGTTTTTTCAAGCTTAGTTCTAAGTAACGGGAAAAATTCTGGTTATTTTACATGTATTTAAAACCCTTCTATTCGTTAACAGGAGTCAATAAATGTCGTTGTTTTATCTGTTTTTTCAAGCTTAGTTTTAAGTAACGGGTAAAAGTTCTGGTTATTTTACATGTATTTAAAACCCTTCTATTCGTTAACAGGTGTCAATAAATGTCGTTGTTTTAACTTTTTCTACAAGCCCAGTACTAGGTAACGGGTAAAAATCTGGTTATTTTACACGTATTTAAAACCCTTCTGTTCGTTAACACCTGTGAAAAAATGTCATTGTTTCAGCTAGCTATGCTTTGTTTGCTAAATTTCGGACAATGCTACACAAAGGATTATTTGCACTAGTCGTCCTTGATTTTGAAGTTATAGACTAAAGAAAAGGCAAGTAATCAGCAACATCCACCGCCAACTTTTATGATACTCTTGTTACTCTAATAGCGTATCCACGATCTCAAAGTAGGGAGCGCCATTTTGTTTTGCTTTCACAGGAAATCTTATTCAAACTAATACAGTAAAAATCCGGTTGTTTAGTATGTATTTGATGACTTCCTCTACAATAATGAGTATGAAAAATTCTGGTTGTAATAATAGTATTTGACAACCTCCTCTTTATTAGTGATTATGAGTGATTCTAGTTGTTTTATGTGTATTTGAAAATCTCCTTTTCATTAGTGAGTGTGAAAAATTCTGGTTATAACTCCACACTCACTAATGAAGAGAAGGTTGTCAAATACATTTATTATAACCAGAATCTCCACACTCACTAATGAAGAGAAGGTTGTCAAATACATTTATTATAACCAGAATCTCCACACTCACTAATGAAGAGAAGGTTGTCAAATACATTTGATTCTGGTTATAATAAATGTATTTGACAACCTTCTCTTCATTAGTGAGTGTGAAAAATTCTGGTTATAATAAATGTATTTGACAACCTTCTCTTCATTAGTGAGTGTGTAGATTCTGGTTTTAATGTCATTTGAACGTGGATGTATTAATGTAAAAAAAACTTGCACTCTGAAGTATCATTTTAAAATGTAAGGTTTTACAAAACCACAAGCTTTTCATCGGGTGAAATTGCAATACCAAGTGAAAAAAATAGTTTAAAAATAAAAATAAAACTTGCGAGGAAATCTCGAGGTCATATTGTTTCTAAGGCACGCAACAACAAGACTGTAGAGACCTGATCATCCTTCAAGTCTATCTACGTGTGATATATAAATTCACAAATTTGTTAAACAAAAGGAAACTGGTAATGAATTCAATTACTTCACATATATGTAATACATATACAATGTAAAACTGTAAAAAAGGTAATAAGTGAAACGATACTTAGATCTTAAAGGATTATCCTAGTGTCCTGTAGTGCATTGGTTCTCAAAAAATGTGGTACTCAGACCATAGGTGGTCCGCGAGGGTCCTCCAGGTGATCCAAAATACAAGTCACTGACGCACAACGCCACAGTCGTTGGCCATAAGAGAGAACAGAACAAGTGGGGGTAGAACCGTACGTGGTCTGCACAGTCTTTTGTCCGCCGAAATCGTTCGAGGACGATAAACATTTGAAAGCCACTGCTTTAGTATACTATTCTATGACGTCCATTGAACTTTATATGTTTGAAATTAGATTATACTACGATCGTTTGCCTGTCGGGTTAAGGAGTCCCATATGGAGTTGATTGTGACACGAACCATGTCTGTTGATTCTAGTTTCTCGCCATATGTTTCTTATTCTTATTTCAAGGGCTTCTTTCACTCCCCATCATCTAACATTTTGTCATCCCAACTTATTCTTTACCACATTTGAACTTAACCCCATATACGACGTCGTCTTGCTCACGGAGAGGTACAGGATTTTATACTTTTATTAAAATATATTTAAATGCTCTGCCTGTTTGGAAGTTTTTGCCACAACTTCGGCAGAGTTTTTCAAAATGTATGGTAGAATAGTTGTTTTCAGATTTTCAGTTTTGAATTTTTGTTTAGACTGGTTTAGTTGTCTGCTCCGGTAGGTAGTGATTTCGTTTGGTATTGGAGCGGTAACGTTTTCTTTGGTCTGTGAAATACTTGATATAGACGTTTGAGTTTAATGTT
>NW_013674583.1:0-1856 GCF_000517525.1 Limulus polyphemus
AATCCCCCCACGGCTGAAAGGGCGAGCATGTTT
The DNA here is from genome assembly GCF_000517525.1 of Limulus polyphemus. Taxonomy (NCBI): domain Eukaryota; kingdom Metazoa; phylum Arthropoda; class Merostomata; order Xiphosura; family Limulidae; genus Limulus; species Limulus polyphemus. The sequence goes on from NW_013674583.1 coordinate 34, forward strand.
GGTGGGAGAGGGATTCGAACCCGCGACCCTCAGATTGCGAGTCAAGCGCCCTAACCACCTGGCCATGCCTAACCAAGGTATGTGGCCACATCACCAATAGTAGTATTTCTCCCTGATAATCCCTCGATGGGATAGCGGTGACTTTATAATGTTAAAATTTGGGGTTCGAGTTCTCGCGGTGGAGAGTGCGCATAGCCCTAATGAAGATTCGTGGTTCTTGATCCATTGCCACAAAAATGCGCTCCGTACTTTGGGGTCGTGAAATATATAAAACCCACCAGGTTGATTACACTTTTCAAAAGATTTGCTGCACATAAAACACATGTTAAAAAGTGCAATCAGTCTGGTATATATATATATTTTTTATTTTCTAGACATAAAACACGTGATAGAAAGTGTAATTAGCCTGGTAGATTTTATCCATTTGAAACGTTTTGACTGTTTTTGCAACAATAACAATTACTAAAATCGATTTCTTTAACCCTAACTTGTATTTCAAATATACATTGCTATCGAATGCCTTTGAGGTTTATTCTGTCAGGATTTCTTTGTTTGTTTGTAGTTATGCACAAAGCTACACAATGGTCTATTTGTGCTCTGCCCACCACAGGTATCGAAACCCGGTTTCTAGCGTTGCATGTCCGCAGACATGGCGCTGAGCCACTGGGGAGCTTATTCTATCATGAAAAGATTTTGTCTTCTGCAACAGTTTATTTTATTGAGGATTTTGTAAAAATAGATCGCCAGAGACAGGTCAAGTAGCAAATCCAATCATGTACACTTCCGGTTCGCAACGAACCGATCAGACGATCACTGCTGCACGTTTTACTTAAGACTAATGTTGTTATTTTTTTCAAGATGGCCGAACGTGGTCAAATATTGATGATCGACAGGAAGTTATATTGGATTTGGAATGATAATACTTTGACTGTTTCTACTTCTTCAGCTAAATCGACATTTCTAAGATTACACATTAGAGTTAGAGCGAAGTTGTTAAAAATCAAAATAAAAATAAAAAACACGAAGCTAAGCCTAACACTGATATAACTATACTTTTAAAAATAAATATGACATTCAAAACTGCATGAGCGGTTTATAGCTACTTAACTAACCTCAGGACACTCTGTCATTCGAGAAGTTTCGGCATCAGCAGATTAAAAAATAAACAATTCTTGATTGAATAAAGAAGTATCAGACACGCGAATAACGAATACTTATTGACCTTGAGGTTGTCACGTGACTGTTCTCACACCATTCTTGCCACTACACTTGAGTCAGCGACAAAAATCACAGAAACTTAAAAGGCTACCGTCAGCGGGAAGCTAAATGTTAACACAAGTATAAAAGCAAGTATTATTTTAGAAATAGCGTATGACTAAACACAATCCGACAACAAATTCGGTGCTTCAGTAGACTTTGCGAACACGTAGTTGAAACAGTATGTTAAGTTAGCTAAATTAATTACTGAGTTAACTTTTAGTTCTGATCTACGTAGCTAGTTTGTTTTCATAAGAAGGTAATGACAATTACGTCTTGGAAATAAAATAATAAGTCAGTAATTCACAAAGATGTTTCTCTTGTTTACGGTTTGTACACTTTAATTCGACAACCTAACAGTGTAAAATGTTAGCTGCGTATTACACTGGAACCAAACACTGAGATATTGTGCTAAACGCTATATTATTTATAACTAAATATCTTGTTTGTTTGTTTTGAATTTCGCGCAAAGGGCACGAGGGCTATCTGTGCTAGCCGTCCCTAAGTTAGCAGTGTAAGACTAGAGGGAAGGCAGCTAGTCATCACCACCCACCGCCAACTCTTCG
>NW_013674583.1:2547-10977 GCF_000517525.1 Limulus polyphemus
CCTAACCACCTGGCCATGCCGGGCCTATATTAAAAATCTAAAGACATATACAATTCATACATGTCAACATTTTATAACAACTCATCCGAGAGAAATGTGTTTGTATTCTTTACAAAATCCATTGATATTTTTCGTTTTACGTTGGCAGTACATTACGTTCGTGATACTCATTAAAAGAAGTGAAAAAATAATTAAATAGAAAAAATATCTAATTTTTATCTGAATTAAATTAAAATTAACCAAGATCCCAATAAAAAGTTTTGGATATGTTTCGACCCCCCTCTCAGCATGCTTTCGGTGTGGCTTTGCTATTCATTTACCTTTTCCTTCAAAAGTGGCCCCCTCCCCCCAGCTTTACATATACTAAGGCATGCCCTGGACTCCCCTGTATGCTTTCGGTGTGGCTTTGCTATTCATTTACCTTTTCCTTCAAAAGTAGCCCCTCCCCCCAGCTTTACATATACTTAGGCATGCCCTGGACTCCCCTGTATGCTTTCGGTGTGGCTTTGCTATTCATTTCCCTCTTCTTTCAAAAGTAGCGCCCCTTCCTCCAGCTTTAAATATTTTTGGGCATGCCCTGGACTCCCCTGTAGGCTTTCGGTGTGGCTTTGCTATTCATTTCCCTTTTCCACACAAAAGTAGCATCCCTTCCTTAATAGATTCCTACTTACTCCCCTGGTGGAGAATTTCTTTATTACAATTCATATATTTCATGAAATGCCGAGCTGACCGTGGTAGGGAATTATATTTTCCGTGTTTTGGTTTTTTCCTTCACTAATCTCTGCCAGGAGAAGATGATAAAAAAACGTTTCGATTAGTTTGGTATCGTTTCACTTTAAACCAGAGATCCTGAACGTGGAGCAATTTTAAAATGCTACAATAAGAAAAATTTTACATTATATTATTATACCTTTTCAACAACAAATTTGTCTTTATATTAATGGGGCATCAAATTTTTTGAGGTGTCGAGGTGGGGCATGGAGCAAAACGGGTTAAAAACCCACTGCTTTAAACGAACCTACATCTCATTAGAAGGCTCTTGAATTAAACAAAAATATTGTAGTTTAAACGACAATATGTTTGATGTTTAATAGTTAAGTTTAAAGAAAACTTTATACAATTATCCAGGTAAATTATATTATTAAAAAAAGTGAATAACAAGCGAGCCTTTGATAGGATATGATTAAACCAGATCCTTTCCTCCTGTAAGTTGTTTTTTGAAACGTTCTTTCGAGGAAACTAAACCCTTAATAAAGATAAAAAACAAACCGTTTAATTGAGCCATATATAATACCATAAAGTGATAGGAAACGGTTGAGTTTATACCGCGAATATTTTAATCTGAAACGTTGCGGATATTTGTTTGCAAAACAGTTTTTTCGCCAATGCGAAACCGCCAGTGATATCATCATTTCGAAAGTGGTAGAAAAAGTTTTATTATTTTAAAAAATGAATTCTAATTATTTGTTTACTGTTAAGCACAAAGCTACAAAATTAGCTGACTGTTGTGTGCTCAACATGGATATTGAAACCCGATTTTAACACCGTAAGCCCAGAGATTTACCGCTAGGAGGCAATTAGAATTATATATATATTTAATAATGTATAAAAACATAAATTATCCACGAAACACTACCGAAAGAAAATAAACCGAAGTATAACCATAATCTCCAAAAATTCTTGAATACATTAAAACTATTATACCCAAACGGATATAAACCAGTAGCTACAACAAACCATACAGTTTTTATCTATGTATATTACAGAAACAGAACTTGCTGGTGGGTGACAAGATGTTATATCTACACACTAAACACCTACTTCCACAACTAACAACACCTAATGTTTTATTCAGTTCAGTCGCGACAATTTATCAAATCTAAATAAACGAAAGGAATTTTTGTATCAGATTTAAAGGTTTTTTTACACGTAGGTTATATATTTAGAAGGTTAACTTTCTGTGCCCCACCCCTTTTTTTTTTTACAAGGGAATCAATTTACAAAGTAAAATAATACAAATTAAGAACTCATTAATTTATACTCTAACTGATACGAGGGCTTGTATATATATATATAAAGATATATTTTTATAATTGAATTAATTTACGATAGCGAAAAATTCTAATACTTCTCTGACCAACTACAAGCATCTATGTGAACACACGCGTTCATAGAATGGATTTATTTATCAGACACCTTGTAAACTGTATTTTATTTGTTGAAACAACCTAAAAAAGGAATTTAAACAATAAATTCAAAAATACAAATTTATTAGGTTGATGAAAATTTGTGAAGTTTCTCGTTATTGTATTCAAAATACACTCAGAGTTTTCCCGATTTGAGTAACTACCCCTACCGATTGGTCAGCGGTAAGCTTACGGACATATAGCGCTAAAATTCGGGGTTCGATTCCCCACAGTGAACAGAGTGCAGATAATTCAATGAGTAGCTTTGGGGCAAAACAAAAATTTACCGATTGTTGAAGCCCTTTGACGAAAGTATACAGGTAAACAAATACCTTACCTCACGCACCGATAATACCAATGTTACAGAAACTTGCGGCCCAAAAACTACTTAGAATACAGGCACAGTATCTTTAGATCCCAAAAAAAACACTGAGATTAAGCATAAAACCAACACTTATACAAGTCTTTGATAAGTATTCATTTGTACGTATAGCTGTTTTCAGTTGTCTAGCGCGAAAACCAGAAGCAGATGAATAGACATTCAAACTAATGACGTCATGTCTTAGACAGCAGGGGGTTAAAAGTCTTATTTCACTACCGTGCTTTTAATAGATTACACATTCATATAGAAAATACAACACGTCCTGTGTTTCACATCACAGATGGCGTCTTAAAGTTTTAAAAATGTAGGACTATATACTAATTATTTAACTGAGTAAACTTTACTTTCCGATTCATAACTACATATTAAAGTTCATGCTTTTAAATTAGTAACAATCTCAATTAAGTTACGAGTAATAACGAATCACATAACTGGTAACTCAATAATTAGTGTTAGTGGGACAGTGGTAAATTTACCAACTTACAACGCTAAAATCCAGAATTCGATTCCATACGCTGAATCTGAAAATGATACATATTTTTTTCCCCATCACGTGCAGACTTTTCACAAAACGTCATATGTATTTTTACATAAGTGAATCATTTTCGCTGAAATCGGGTCACATTTTATTATGTTTAAAATGTTCACAACCACTGGTTATAGATTTCTCTAGACCAATCGCGACGTGAGAGTCTTATCGATCGTTCTAGAATCCACAAGAAACACACCGCTAGTATATAAACGGTTAACAGGCCGCATGACGTGTCATTTCTGGATAGTATTTGTTTGTGCGTGAACTCTTTGACATTATTTTTTATTTTCGATATTATTTATTCGTCGCTATGGCAACGAGAGGTTGTGTAAGTGGCCCAAACATATTATTTTATATTTGTGGTAAATTTGTTGTCAAGAAAAAAAAAAGGCAAAACATTACAGAATTCGTCAGAAAAGCGTATTACGCGTATTTTGGAATATAACTTGGTGAGTAGGAGCATGGGAACTGTACAGAGTTTATATCGAAGAGTTGAGACAATGGACTAAAGGTAAGAAGAAGCCTTTGCCTTTTGGAATTCCAGTGGTCTGGTGTGAGCCTAGAAACCATAGAGATGACTGCTATTTTTGCTCATGTAATGTGCAAGGCTACAACACTCGAAATAAAAAAGAAATTTCCTATCCGAACTTTCAATCTGCTATCTGATCTAAGTAAGTTTTTAAAACCAAAAAAATTTAAAAACTTAGAAATCAAAATCCTAGGTAATATCGTTAGTCAATTAACTTCCCCCGGTGGGTCAGCGGTAAGTTTACCAGATTACCACGCTAAAATTCAGTGTTCTATTCCCTGTGGTGGGCATAACGCAGTAGCCTAAAGTGTAGTTTTGTGCTAAAACACCTACTAAGTATATGTAGTCTTTGGTTTTAGAATTAAATTTAGCTAAACCTTCATGGGAGACCTGGTATGGCCAAGTGATTAGAACTATGGGGGCGTTATACTATGACAGTCAAACCCACTGTTCTTTGATAGAAAAAAAAAAAAGCCCAAGAGTTAACGGTATTGACTATCTGCCTTCCCTCTAGTGTATCGTTTCGAAATTAAGAACGGCTAGCGCACATAGCCCACGAGTAGCTTAGCCCGAAACTTGATTAAAAAAAAAACTACTTGCGACATTGAAGATACAAAAATTGTCAAAATTGGTGGGATATTTGTATTTTTCTAAGACTTCATTATAATATGAACTTCACCATAATAAAAAGAACTTTTAATTAACACGACATGAAATTAATTAACCAATTAATCTCAAAGTTTGAAATTTCACCTATCCAATAACACTAGTCAAAGCAGGAAAAGTTTAAAGAAAACCTTAAATTCATAAAATATAACCAGTCTTCTACAAAAGTGCTTAAAATATTACATAACTAATCTGCGAAATTTAAAACACATTATCTGCAATCCATAAATAGAGTAACAAAAAAAACAAATCAACGTATAGTTTTTTATTACATGCAGCGTACGGTTTTTTTTTTTCGTAGAAAACTTAACTGTGAAGTTTGAAACAATTTTCCTATATTAACTAACAGCAGTTACTGATAGATAAGGGTATTTTTTACTGTAATTGTTATTACTAATGTAGCAAAATGAAGTTATCACGATATTTTATATAATATATTGTACATGTGACATTACGTAAAGCAGTATTTACTTATTATTACTTGACAATTATAATATAATTAATCAATTATATTTGCGAATTTATGAATATGGTCATTACCCAGGCATATCCAAAAATTATTTATACTGTTCAGAAAAATTATGGGACTAAGTGAAAAAATACAATACTGGAACTTAAATTTCAATGAAAAACGAAATCAAGGCCATGCTTCTCATTTCTGATTGATTTTCCATTAAATACAAGTACAAAACTAAATATATTTTTTTATTTGTAATATTTCTTCAATTATCATACTACCGGGTGTCAAGTTTACGTCCCTCTTACTCTTAAATAACTAGCTTAACAGTTTTACTTGTACAAATGTATTGCCCCCCCCCCCAGTGGCATGTCAGCGGACTTACAACCCTAGAAACCGGGTTTCGATACCCATGGTGGGTAGAACACAGATAGCCCATTGTGTAGCTTTGTGTTTAACTTCAAAACAACCAACAAATTTATTAGTAAAAGTAACATAGTACAAGTGCATTAGAATTACACATAAAGAAAAACATACTGTAGCCCACTATTAGAAATAAAAAAGCACCCTACGAAAAAGAAAAAAAATGAGGCCTACCAATTATATACCGTGCCTGCGGCCGTAATTCAGGTCCTACAACATTCGTTTCACTTTCAGCAAATGAACTACGAAGACGATAATGCAGCACAAACATTAATTTAACAATTATATTATAATATAATTAATAACAAATGAAGTGTTTCTATTTCAAACCCTTTTAACTAGTCTCTTAACGGCCGTCCAGTATAATCATACACACTTCTAAGCCGGTACCTCATCTGTGTAACCGTTTAGCTTCGAACTTAAGCATCTAACATTGCTCAATAACTGCACATGAAATATATTTATATAAATTTTTCCCACATGTGCTCCTTTTCATAAGTTATACCCCAACCACGCTTACTCACTCTGCTCATAAGGCCTATCACTAACCCTCCCTTAGTTATATGTGCTTTCCATCTATGACGCCCTCTATAGCCAAAATCAGAATACTTTGTAAATATGCCAAAAAGAACAAAAATAGACCATCTTAAAGTAACGAGTTCCTAGGTTATTAAGTTTAACAAAATTTATTCCCGTGATTCAAAATGTAGAATATGGTTACCGAGTTTATAAGAATTAAATCTTGCGTTGGAAAATTTTCTGATTTATATTATATAAATTACGAAACAAAACAATTAATCTTAAATATATATATATATACATACATTTCTTAAAACAGCAAAAAACGTGGTATTATGTAAAAAGCGTGAAAACTGTAAATAGTAAGAGAAAATTTAACCCCAATTTATTTAGCCGTTCACTGTATTTTTGTTCGTTTTTCTGTATTCTTTCGTCTTATCAAATATGACAATTAATGTTAAACACACACACATATATATATATATATATATATGAATATTTCTTAACACAGCAGAAATCATGGTGTTATCTAAAAAGCGTGAAAATTATGAATAGTCGGAGATAATTTAACTCCACGTCATTCAGCCATTGACTTTTTTTCTTGTTTTTCTGCATTCTTTCGTTTTTATTTAGATAGTAATGCTTAACTAACTTATCATGACCATGTGAACAAAATGAAAATAAAACATTTCATCCAGAAATCGAACAACGTTGTACGAGACAAATTATTTTAGCAAAATCTTGTAAAAATATATATATATATATGAGTTTATTTCAACATTCAACAGATGGCAGCTCATAACCGTGTGAAATTTTATCAATAACCAATTACAAGTTACTTTCAAGTGGTCTTACATTCCTTAATGCAACTAATAGGCAAACAAAAAGTGAGTTAATTTACATCTGGTTAAGTTTACAAGATTATCATATCTTTTCACCTTATTAATTAATAGATTAAACTAGATCCTGACATCTGAATGGCACGTTGGGAACCGTTAGATATAAATAAATATAGAAAGTACTCTGTCAATATAACTAAACCTTATTTATTATCAAATAAACTCGTAACCTAGGAAACGCGAAAAACTTAGCGCATAGGTACGTTGATATTTTGAGTGTTTGAGCGTAACAATGGTTAAGCAGTAGCTCTTGAATGAGAATAAGTTGGGAATACGAATAATCTAATAAACCAAAAGTAAAATACGACAAAATATATGTAAAAAAAACAACAAATACAACATTCTGTAGAACATGAATTAACGATATTTGAAGCGGTAATTAATACTTATAGTAACTTTAACATACTAATTAGGTCAAGCATATGCACGCTCTTATGTTTGGCTAGCAGCACGAGTTCAGGTGGTAGGTGTGATTGACCTCAATTACAGGTGAACGTCAGTAAGAAACAAACGTAATTTAGAAAATAGTAATATGTGACCGTTAGTATAAATTATATCAAGACAATCTCGAATATCTCAGACAGAAGGAGGCGCGTGCAAAACACAGTTCTAATATATGTTTACTTCCATTAGATTGAAATAGTCTGGTTGGTATTATATTATAAAGTTATCTTGAAAATAACAATATATATATGCAAGTCCACTGATAGCCATCATGGGCCCTGAGGAAGAAGAAGGTACGCCCCCCCCCCTTGAATGTTTTTTTGAAATGTGCGTAAGTGATTGAACGCCCGGTTAATGTTTTCACATTCCTTATGCATTTTCGATGACGAGGAACCCACTTTGAGACTAATAATGGTTAGAGACCCGATGATGACAAAACCTTGTCGAAACGTTGTACATTTGTTGTTATGTTAAACTTATATTAAAGTTTTTCTTCATTACCCATTCAAGCCGTCTCCAACCATTATTTCTCAAACACTGTTTTGCTGCCCTCATGTGGCCGTTGGGGGGGGGGGGGGTAGTATTGGGCCCTGGTAAAATATTCTCGGCCTTCCCACCCTCTTGTTGGACCTGGATATACGTATACAACAATCAAGAAATTTATTAATGCTTGGAGACGGCTTGAATCTAGAAATGTGAACAGCGATTAGGAATAGACACACTTGTATTGTGAAATGTTTATTGATTTAAGTTCAAACCGTTTAATTAATAAGAGTTCCTTCATTATTGTTTCTACACTAGAGAAACATTTCTGAGAAAACTCTCTGCACAAGTCAAACGTACATGAACGTTCTATTTATTGCGCTGCATTCAGTCAGTCTCGGAAAAGAAACGTTGTAACTATACAATAAACTAATACCCTGTTTTTCCGACAATAAACAGGTTTTTAAAGTTATATTTATTATTTGTCTTATCTGAAATTAACGTTTGTATATATATAATACACTATTTAAATCATATATAGAATGATGACAAAAAACATATGGACGAAATAAAGAAACGCCAATAAAAATTAAACAAAATTATAAGGGCGTTGCTAACAAATAAGGACATTTGAGTGTCTATACATAGCGATCTTAAGGTCAAATATTACTATTATTAAATGTTACTAATTTCTATCATCGAACTGGTGTATTTCAGTGTTTCACACTCACAAAAAAGAAACCTATCATTCTATGGGTATTTGAAGAACTTGTAGCATTCCGCCACAATTAAAATTCTTCGTATTGTTAGCCGACACTGGGCAGCTTGTACATAATTGAATAGAATTGTTTCAACCTTTGTTTAACAACAGGTAAAAGCTTGGAATGGTCTATTCTTTCATTGGAGGGTG
>NW_013674583.1:11601-13108 GCF_000517525.1 Limulus polyphemus
TGTTTGTTTGTTTGTTTGTTTGTTTTTTGAGTTTCGCGCAAAGCTACACGAGGGCTATCTGCGCTAGCCGTCCCTAATTTAGCAGTGTAAGACTAGAGGGAAGGCAGCTAGTCATCACCACCCACCGCCAACTCTTGGGCTACTCTTTTACCAACGAATAGTGGGATTGACCGTCACATTATAACGCCCCCACGGCTAAAAGGGCGAGCATGTTTGGTGGGATGCGGATTCGAACCCGCGACCCTCAGATTGTGAGTCGAGCGCCTTATCCACTTGGCCATGCCGGGCCCAATAGATATGTAGAAAACACAGTGTGGATGAAATACTATAATAGTCGGAAAACCCCCTAAGGAAGTAAATAAAAACTTTAGTGCTTAAAAATAATAATAATAATAAACCTAGTATTATTATTATCTGATGACAAAAATAATTCATTGCATGAAACAGGAAAAACTAAATATTTGAATCTATTGTAATTTCTTTCTCGATGTAAGATATTCAAAAAGTATGCCCCCCCCCCCAGTGGCACGGCGGTATGTCTGCGGACTTACAACGCTAGAAACCGGGTTTCGATACCCGTGGTGGGCAGAAGCACAGATAGCCCATTGTGTAACTTTGTGCATAACTACAAACACGCATTCAAAAAGTCTGCTTTATATTTGCTAACGTGCGACAGAAAATGCAAATTTGAAATCAATCATCACCAATATTTTCTGGACTAAATAATTTTTAATTGTGATCAATAAGTTTGTTTGTTTGTTGTTAAGTGCTGTGCTCAACGCGGATACTGAAATACGATTTTCAGACTTACCGCTAGCCACCTGGGGGCGTTGATCAATGGGGATTTGTTTGTTTGTTTCAGAGCCCACATCGAGCTATCTGCTGTGTCCGCCGCGGGGAATCGAACCCTAGATTTGAGCGTTGTAAGTTGGTAAACTTACCGCTGTCTCACCGAATCAATAAGGTTTATAACTTGTTTTGTCACGAGAAGAAACGATCAAGGTCCGAGATTATTTAAAACTGAAAGAATTTTTGTGCTGAATTTCTTTGGAAACATAGCTTGTAGAAACTGTAAGATGGGCTGTACCGTTACACCCTTCAGCTTCTGTTATTCTTTCTTGAAAAAAAAACTAAAATGTTTTAACATTATTACCTTCGTTTGTAAAGAAAGGTTTAACAATTTTTTTTAAAGCAAGTATGTTAATAAATGCAGTTTAAACGTGTTTTGGAATTTGCTTTCCAAATATTTGCCGTTTTGAAAGTGCTATCCCTAAGGATTAACGAGTTGCTTTCAATCGAACTAAAACAAGATGAACCACTTACTTACATAAATACGAAAATGTTTGTGCAAGTAAAAAACAGTAAAGGAAATATGGCAAAATCTACTTCAAAGAAAGTAGGACAGCAGGAGTGGTTTGCAAGTAAAAAAACAGTAAAGGAAATATGGCAAAATCTACTTCAAAGAAAGTAGGACAGCAGGAGTGGTTTGCAAGTAAAAAACAGTAAA
>NW_013674583.1:13947-17320 GCF_000517525.1 Limulus polyphemus
GCCCTAACACCTGGCCTCCTCTGCTGAGACCAGTTTGAAATTTCCTCCAGCTCCAGCGGCTCATTGATAAATCTGAGGGTTTATAACGCTAAAACACAGGTTTAGATACCCGCGGTAGACATAGCGCAGATAGTCAATTTTGGTAGTTTTGTACCTATTAACAAATAATTAACAAAAAGTTTGAAATTTCACATAAATTATTGCGCTGGGATATTTATTCTAGTGGATAATGCTAAAATAATAATAAGTGTTCAGAGTTCCAAGTTCAGTAAACTGATAAGCGTAGTTTTAGGAAATTGTGCAGTCAAGACAACCTACACAGTCGTGTGATGTGTTATGATGATATCATTTGTCAGTCTACATAGTTTCTATGGGTATAAAGGTCATAATAGTTCAAAGTCATATTCAAACACTCTTGAACAAGTCACTACAGTGTCTAAGTTGTCTTCCTCGGTATCAGCCCCCCCCCACAGTGGCACAGCGGCATGTCTGCAGACTTACAACGCTAGAATCCGGGTTTCGATACCCGTGGTGGCAGCAGCACAGATAGCCCATCGTGTAGCTTTGTGCTTAATTACAAACACACAAACAAACCTAAGTATCACATGTTGTCCGTACAGAGGAAGAGGCTTCTAATATAGCACATATATCAAGATTAAATTCACCTTGTACAAATAATGAGGTAATTGAATATGGTAAATTTCTGTTGTAGAAAACGAAAAATTACGTCCATGACCTAATTACAACTAAACTATCATTTAATGTTACGCAAGGATTTTTTAAAAAAGCAATGTCCTTTATTGTATTTTTGTTGTTTTGTGAATTGTGTTTCATTACGTATTTTTTCAAAATGTTGTAGTGTTCTTTAATATAAGAATAACTGGTTGAACACTTCGAAAACTTCATTGTTATAGCATTTTGCTTCACTCATTTCGGTGGTGATAATACCAGACATACAAGTTGAGAGGCCTGGCATGATCTGATGGTTAGTACGTTCAACTGAAAATATGTGGATCGTGGGATCGAAACCAGTCGCTAAACATGCTCGCCCTTTCAGCTTTTGGGATTTTCTAATGTGACGGTCAATTCCACTATTCATTGGCAAGGAATAGCCCAAGAGTTGTCGGATGATGGTGTTGCCTTGCTTCTGGTCTAGTTATTGTTGATAAAGAACCCATACAAACATCTAAACTGTATATTAATGAAGTCCGTAGGAAAAATGAAACGTTAGAAAATTATTTTGTGCATCTATTATAACAATAAATTAATATTGTTGTATATTTTATAAATCACTGAATTATGTATCATTTCCAAAATAACTCAATCAAATTTAAAAATTGGTCTCATGATCTTTGTTAAATTGTTCCTCTAATCATTTATGAGAATGAAATATGTTTGTTTTTAGAGCAAAAAGCTACATTGAGCTATTTGCTGTGTCTACCGAAGGGTATCGAACACCGGATTCTAACGTTGTAACTTCGTATAATTACCCCGTCTCAAAGGGGTGCAACATATTGTTAACATTTATTGATTTATTTTATCCAAGTTGATATACTCTTCAACACACGGGGAACACACACGGTGCTCTGGGGCTAGGTGAGACATGAGAGAGTCAGATCTGAACAATGACCCCCTATATCACTCCTTTAGTGGCCCTAAAGATGCATATCAGATTTGGTGACAATCGGTCTAACGGTTCGCCAGTTATAAGCTGATACGTAACATTTTGTCAAGTAATGGTTTATTTGCTTTTTATTTGAAATCATAACGCGTGAAGAAGAAATTCGAAAATATGTTTTTTTTTTTTACAAAATGAAGCTGTAATAATAGCTGACCATATTAATGAAAAAAGTTCACGGAGTGAAAAATTGTTGGAAAGTTGAATCAGAGAGAAATCACAGAAATTTTGAGGAAACAATGTCATATAGTGGTAGCAGCTTTGAAAGAACATTCGCTTTAATTAAACCTATTAGTAAAATATTTGTAAAGCATTACTGATTATAAAGGTTCCCAGAATTTTATACTGGCCTCTAACATGCGGGAGAAATAAATCTGCAGAGAATTGAATGAATATAATTTAATTAAGCCTAACCTCTCCAGGACAGACTGATAAATGATACTGTAATGTTTTTTCAGACTTAAAATTACATTTGACCTTGTAGCTAATGATGTGTGATCCATCCTTTTCAGGTTAATTGCGTTGAATCATCACAATGGACTTCAGTCATTATTAAGTGATGCAATACGAATATCAACAGGGGCAGTTTCTTCTTTCACAGCCCACTGCCGACGGTGTCTTTCATATCGCCCATCTAACAGATTAGGGTACAACATCCAAAGTTGAAACACTCTTTATATCAAGTTTTTGTAATTAATCCTATTATTCATCATACTTAGTACCTTAAAACGAGCCAATAGCAGGACTACTTTCGACATCGTACACACTTATCACATTTAATACCTTAAAAATGGCTGATATTAGGACTACTTTCTTACACTGTACACATCACACTTAATATCCTAAACATTACTAATACTATGACTATTTTCTACGTTGTACACATTTATTACGTGTGATAAATGTGTACAACGTAAAAAATAGTTATACAAATTGTTAATACTAGGGATACCTTCTACATTATACACATTTATCACACTTAATACCCTAACAAATTGCTAATACTAGGCCTACTTTCTACGTTTTACATATTTATCGCACTTAATACCCTAAAAAAATTGCTAGTACTAGGCCTACTTTCTATCGCACTTAACACCCTAAAATTGCTAATACTAGGCCTACTTTCTACGTTTTACATATTTATCGCACTTAATACTCTAAAAAAATTGCTAGTATTAGGCCTACTTTCTATCGCACTTAACACCCTAAAATTGCTAGTACGAGGCCTACCTTCTATGTTATACACATTTATCAGTTAATCCCTTAAAAATGGCTAATACTAGGCCTACTTTATTAAATTCTAATCCTTATTGCCTTGAAAATATTTTGATATTTCTACACAATAAGCTATAAATATAACTCGGTGAGAAGTTGACAGAACAAAAGTTTATGATCATAATACCAAAATTTAATACACACCGGTGAAGTGTAAAATTATTTGTACGGGTTGTATTAAATCTTTTCCAGAGAATATCCTTCAGTACGAACTTTACGTTTGCCTCTATACTCTTGGCATTTTGTCAAAAATCCATCCGAAAAATTTTTAGTTTCAGTTTTAGGAAAGGTTTTTCTGACAATGTAGTCGGGTTCTTTTACGAATTAGAGACATATATATATTGTTACGTCTCCGTGTGTTAATTAATTTCGTTGGAACGAAGTTACGGAAAAATCGTTAAAGACAAGTCTTTACTTAAT
>NW_013674583.1:18294-20967 GCF_000517525.1 Limulus polyphemus
TGTTTTTGTTTGCTGTTTTTTTTTTTCCAGTGACTTTTATAAAATGTCTAGGTTCACAGGAGGGCTTACTGAACAATCATTGATTTGTCTGTTTGTTATTAACTGAATCTTAGCGTTGTAAACTGTGAGACTAACTGTTGAGCCACCGAAATAATCGTTGAAAAGTAGAGGCTAAAGATAAAAACCGTACATAAAAAGTTTCTGAGAACAACCAAAACAAATATGTAAATTAGACTATTTGATTTTTTTTCGGTTGTTGGGCGTTTAGTATAGGAATTTAATTAATTTAAAAATACACAATAAAATGGTTAGAAAAAAACTACCTTTATACTCCAGATAATTATAAAAGAACTTTGTATTTAACCAACGTTTCGCCTTTGTGACTTCATCAGGGTTAGTACACACAACTATTTGATATTATAATATTCGTTAAATTATCATTTAATGCCCTAAAATGGCTACTACTAGGCCTACTGTCCACGTTTCAACTTCAGCTTTATAGTGACGTAATACTCGCGTCTATGGATAATTTAAACTTATTAAATACTAACTTTGTTGCCTTGAAAATATCTAGATATTTCTACCCAATACACTATAATCATAACTCGTGAGTAGTTGACAGAACAAAACTTATGATCTTAATACCAAAACTGCTAATATGAAACAGTTGTGTGTACTAACCCTAATGAAGCCGCAAAGGCGAAACTTTGGTTAAAATAAAGAGTTATTTTATAATTATCTATAGTATAAAGGTAGTTTTCTCAAACCTTTTTATCAAAATGTGTAAATCCCTTCAGTATACACTACAAATTTTGAAAGAAAACAAAAAATACCACACATACACATATAATCAAACTTGCAAACAAATTTAATCTATTGTTACGACAGCGGAAGTCGTGTAACGCTGGGAGCATGCGCGCTGAAATTTCTCGAATGATCATGAAGGCCCGAGTGCATTCGTGACGCCCTGTTTTTAGTATCGGGATTGAAGATATAGATAATTGAGTCAAGCGAACAGTAGGCACCGTAAGTAAAGTACGTGAATCACTGTGATTCACAGCGTGTGTTATAAAGTTTGTTAAGTTTAAAGTGACTGTGGAAATTCTGTGTATTACAAAAAGTTGTATGGAGAAAGAATAAAGTGGTTTAATCAAGAAAGGACTTGTATCACTGAAGTTCCTCGGAACGAATTTCTACCGGAATCATCAAACAAGCATATACGTAACACTATTAATAATTTTACTCAAGGGAATTCGTTCAAAAAATAAACGCAATACGTCCATCAGAACTGATTTTAACTTAATAACATTTTAATAATAATTTGTTCAATAGTGTTGACGGTGTTGTTATTGTATTAGTGGTACTGATAATTGCTTGGTTGAAGTTAAGCACAAAGATACACAATGGGCTATCTGTGCTCTAGCCACCACGGGTATCGAAATCCAGCTTCTAGTGTTGTAAAGGTACTGATAATAATAATTATACAAGTCTCGTCTTGCACGAGTTCAGGACATAACAGGAGAGCATAGAAACAAACTCTTCTACTACCCTATGTTTGTCATGATTAGTTGTAGTTGTTGGCTTTTTATAGTAAAGCTATTGTTTGTTTGTTTTAGAGCAAACCCACATTGGGCTATCTGCTGTGTATACTGTTGGGGAATCGAACCCCGGATTTTAGTGTTGTAAGTCCAGAAACTTACCGATGTACCACTGAAGAACTAAAATAAAGCTACAATAGACTATATGTGTTCTGTCTACTGTTGGGAATCGAACCCTGAATTTATGCTTTGTAAGTCAGAAACTTACCACTGGCCTACGGGGGGAAGATATTTAAAATGGCGACATATCACAGGAAAATATTTACAATATGATATTTTTACAGGGTGGATGTTTTTTATTATTAAGGAGTCCAGCAGAGTCAACTATCTTTCTATTGGCTCTCCCTTTAGGTCTCTTGGTGGGTCAGCGGTAAGTTTACTGGGTTACAACGTTAAACACCATGTTCAATTAAGTCTTAGCTATCTTAACTTAAATATCACTTTATTTTTGCCACAGCTTGTATACACCGTTAGTGAAATCAACGAAACATAAAATAGGTCAGGTTTTATTTTACGAAATAAAATGCTTTCAGGAACAAAGGAAATCCACATTTAAGAATGTTTGGTCACTCAGAACCGGAACATTTTCTTGTTTTATTATCAATGGAATCTGGGACACACACTGAAATCGACCTTACTGGTTATTAACCAATGAATCACTCCAATCATAAAAGCTGCGGTCGTAATTCTCAAACACGATAAAACAAAAATCTCAAACGATGAATAGAAATATATTCACCGCCAAAATGAAACTAAAAACTGTTCAACCTTTCAACGACGGGCTGCTTAGAAAGGGCTACTCAAAGTTTTATTTCCCCGAAAGGGAGGCCAAAGGCAGTCAATTGACACTAAAGTGACGTCACATAAGGGACACTTAATGTTGCAACTTGTACCGTCGTGATATCAGTAAAACATGTGCATGCCATGAATCACGAGAAGAATTATTCAATCTGTAGGTCACAACACAGCATGACATATGAAACTTCAAAAGCAAGAAATAAAAATATTTGGTACTCTTAATATATATTGTTACGTCTCCGTTTGTTAATTAATTTTCCGTAACTTCGTACCGACG
>NW_013674583.1:21890-24738 GCF_000517525.1 Limulus polyphemus
CTTCAACAATCGCGCTAAACAAACGCTATAGCAACGAACGTCAATAATACTTCTGACCGCAGTTCAATCACTCACTATATCTACCTGCACACACATTACCTTCCCCGCTTTTATACCAGCGTAACCTATTTCTAGTAAGACCTTGAACATTCGACAAAGTACATGATAATTCTAGAAACGTTGCGTCACGTGGTCATGTGACTCGCTGACGCAACAATATATATACTGTCTAGCGTTTCATTCAATATATTGTTACTTGTAAATATAAGGCCTCATCTAATTGTTTAAAAATAAAATAGAAATTATGTTAAGCATGCGAAATTGTTGTTTCCTCAATAAATTTCTATCTTTATACAAATACACACAAATGACTAAAAACTTCGTGATCCAGATTTTTATGAATGCTTGCCAACTTCCGGGTTATAACCCCCAGTTTTTTTTGTTTCTACCCGCCTTTCCTACGTAATCAAAAATCTCAAAACAGAATTCTTTCTTCCAGCCATGACGGAACGTGAAAGAATCTCTCAAACACTCTGTTACTTTTTCCACTCTTTTGTTTTCTTCTCGCCAAATTCCTAAAACTTGTACATCAACCGACACAATTGTAAGTAAAATACAACACAAATTACTTGACGTTCAACTCATCAGAGTATGTTATATTGTAGTGGTATATTCACAGAAGATATTATCCTTGATATACTACATATGACCGCCATTGTATCCTAACTCATCGATTGATACTCACTTTCTAGAAGTCTCAAACCTCGAATTCTGCAAGTTCATGTTTTACTTTTTTAGTTCCTAGTGGCGTCACCAGGAGTTAGATATTAGGGGTCGAGAAGGGAGGGTGGAGGCCAGTTACCCAAGAATTTCAAAGAAAAAAGTTGGCAAATGTTTAAGCCCCACCTCCCCAGTAGCAGGGCGGTATGTCTGCAGACTTACGACGCTAGACACCGGGTTTCGATACCCGTTGTGGGCAGAGCACAGATGGTCCATTGTGTTTAACTTAAACAACCAAGGGGGATTTGACAAAGAAGTGTTTGTCATTTCTTAAGAATTATTGTAAAAAAAAAAAATTCTATTAAATTTTGTGTTTTGTTGAGCGAGGAAAATAAATAGCATACATCTTTTGAAGTATATTCCATATTTTCTGGGGTACTTGTCCCCAGGGGTTATGCTGCTGTTTGTAACATATGTAAATAATATTTCTTTCTTCAAACCTATTACACGTGCCCTAAAGCAGTGATGCCAATTCCACTTCGTGTACTAACGAAACAGTGAGTTCAACAACTTCCCAGTATCGTTTCAGTTGGAAAAAGTTCGTCTTCCCAAATAATAACGTTTGTCCACCTTAATGTATTTCTGATATTTTAATTGTTTTAATAAACATATTAGATTTGGGAAAGTAAACACTGAAAGAGAGAAAACATGTTAAAAGGACGATCCACGACCTGGAGATTACGAGTTTACACATCTAATCGTTTATTCTTTATTAAAAAGATTTTAAAAGATCCAACTTCTTGGCAAGTTGACACGAAATCGTGGCAAGTGAGGGAAGATGAAATATGAAGCAAAAACAAATTTTGGTGAATGTAAAAATAACCGAGGCTGATCGCGTGTATAGACGCTGCCACGCGACTAGAATACGACTGTCTGACACGCGGCGTGGACCAAGAAAATACGAGGTAAGTCGTAGTAATTACAATGAGAAATAATGTTGGTTGGTATTTAAGCGCAGATCTACATCGCGGGTATCGAAACCCATTTTCTAGCGTTGTAAGTCCGCAGACATAACACTGTGACACTGGAGGGCACAAATCTCATCCTACTGTTTAATGCCCCTTTCATCCCTATCACCACCACTAACCCCATCTTGTGTACGTTTACCATTACTAACCTTTCCGTCTCTCTGTCCCTCTCTCTCTTTCTTTCTTTCCTTTTCCTCTTCATTTCTTCCCTTTCCGTCTCTCTGTCCCTCTCTCTCTTGCTCACGAGTCCTGTTACTTTAGCACCGGGAACCCTCTCTTTGTGGCGGACCCCACCAGAGAAGCAGTTATTAATTCAAAGTAATTAAAACATAATTGCGACATATCATATCGTACTTAACGTAAGATAAAGAAAAATTAACTTTAAATCTGCGATTATCCCTTGTTTGTCTTTACTATATGTATCTGTAATCAATAACGTTTAATTTAGCACACTGACGGTGTTTAAACCGTGAGCATCAGGTTGGTAGGCTGCAATGGTTAACACACTTAACAACCTCTTGAATAGGATGTAGGTCAGCGCGTGTCTCGGCCACACGTTCTGCTTGGGGGTTCAGGGGCATGCTCCCTCGGAAAAACAAAACAAAAACAGGGTGAAATAATACAGTTTCCTGCATTCTAGGACACAGAGGTCGCTCCTGTTAGCTATGCGTCTCTTGTTTTATTAAAAACGTTGCTGATATTTTGTAAAGCGATTACCTTCTAGAAAAGGGCCCTGAAATCGGTGCGTTTGGCAGTTGTGATGTTTGTTTTTGGTATTTTATAGCAGGGTATACTTTCAATATAACAAACGGGCCATTTTAAAAATCAAAACTAAAACCAAAGTTTTCTCCTGTCTGTTGTAAAGTAACTTCACACTTCTCAGGCAGAACTATTAATTATTTAGCGAAGAATGTGATAATTTCATACAAGCCTAACCTACGCTCGTATAGAAAAAAAAAGTTTGTAGAGTTCATTTCAACATCTTCAGTTGCTTACAATTGTAATAACAAAATATATTTACAATTTCTCTCGTCTTTTTTCTTTATCTGCTCCACGTTTGTTTATAATTTTGGTATCATACTGTTACGTCTCCGTTTGTT
>NW_013674583.1:25512-29106 GCF_000517525.1 Limulus polyphemus
TTTCTAGTAATTACTAGACCATTCGCCAAGATACGGGATAGTTCTAGAAACAAGAGAGCGTGAGAATTGTCACGTGATCTCGATGACGCAACAATACATTTGGACAATAGTAAAATACTGAATATTGTTGGCACTGTCTGCTTCTGTCCCTCACCACCAGTAACACAGGTGAGTCATTGAATATTTACTATAACTACTGAATATTGTTGGCACTGTCTGCTTCTGTCCCTCACCACCAGTAACACAGGTGAGTCATTGAACATTTACTATAACTACTGAATATTGTTGGCACTGTCTGCTTCTGTCCCTCACCACCAGTAACACAGGTGAGTCATTGAATATTTACTATAACTACTGAATATTGTTGGCACAGTCTGCTTCTGTCCCTCACCACCAGTAACACAGGTGAGTCATTGAACATTTACTATAACTATTGATTAGTGAGTGATTTGTTGTTGTTGTTTTTTATTTCGCGCAAAGCTAAGGGCTATCTGCGCTAGCCGTCCCTAATTTAGCAGTGTAAGACTAGAGGGAAGGCAGCTAGTTATCACCACCCACCGCCAACTCTTGGGCTACTCTTTTACCAAAGAATAGTGGGATTGACCATTACATTATAACGCTCCCACGGCTGCAAGGGCGAGCATGTTTGGTGTGACGGGGATTCGAATCCGCAACCCTCAGATTGCGAGTCGAGCGCCTTATCCACCTGGGCCCATTAGTGAGTGAATCAGCAGAAAAAATGTTTCTCTCTATATATCTTTAGTTGTTTTCGATATTAAAATTAGAAACGGAAAAGTACTTTACTCATTACAATGTTTTACATTATGGTTTAACATTTTTTCGGTAATCTTTAAATACATCCGGGGCAGGACCCGCCCAGAATGGCCGATATCTGTTAAAAATTAGGGAATAATATATCTTTAGCAGATATATTCAGATGTTTTGCATGTAGTTAACGTATTTCTAGTGATCTGAATGTACGAAGGTTATAAACTTACACTTAATTATTTTGCTTAGATAAAGGTTGGATATTACAACGATTGCTCTGTAACATTGAATCTAACTAATGCTGTTTCTGTAATGGCCTCTGTAGTGAAGTTATGCTATTTCTACGGATGGCACAAAGACTTGTACAAATTAGTATAACTTGGAGTTTATCTCCATTGTATATGTTTTTGCGGGAAAGGGAATAATCGTAGGTAACCTAAGGACAGTGGGGAGCCGCATTAGAACCCTGATCTAATTTAATAATAAATTTTTAGAAGCCTTTTCACCACCCCAGCAGCCAATCCGAGTTATAATGAATACAGAAGCTGGCCAGTGTGTAAAAAAGTTAAAAGACTTATTTACACAATTATGAATAACGATTTTTTATTTATTCACTTGTGATATACGTCTTTCGGGCCCATTTTAATACTCAACATAAAATTTCCAGCACCTGCATTTTACAAATGTTTGTTTTCTTTCTGACCGATATCTGTGTACCTGAATACCAAATTGTTTAAAAAATATATATATAGAATTTTAATCTCAACAGAAAGCTCTTGAAGCAGAAAAACCTTAAATAAATACAAACATTCATTCCTTGGCTGATTTATGAAAACTCTCAGAAATGTTCCTAATGTGATGATATTAATATGGTCATATTTTACTGTATATAACTAGAATATAATATGTCTTGAAATGTTCCTAATGTGATGATATTAATATGGTCATATTTTACTGTATATAACTAGAATATAATATGTCTTGAAATGTTCCTAATGTGATGATATTAATATGGTCATATTTTACTGTACATAACTAGAATATAATATGTCTTGAAATGTTCCTAATGTGATGATATTTTACTGTACATAACTAGAATACAATATGTCTTGAAATGTTCCTAATGTGATGATATTAATATGGTCATATTTTACTGTACATAACTAGAATATAATATGTCTTACTGAGACAAATATCCGTAAAAATTCTCACATTCAAGATTCAGACAATTATAAAACTAACTCTGGTATGTGCTACAACCATTTCTTTATAATAGAACACAGTTATAAATAAAAGTACTCTCCTCACAACAAGAACACGACTTTCACTAGGACTGTACGTGAGGGTTTTATTATATCTTTATTGATGTCATTTTTAAATATAGTACTGAGAAACTGGAGTTCTTAAAAATATATTATTTTGTCAATAAATGGTACCACTTTTAATTTATGGAAACATTACAGTTCAACATTACGATTGCGTTAGTAATTACAAGCACAAACAGCCGCCCGTATGGTGGCGTTTCTGCTAGTAAATATATTTTAGTTTTTGATGCAGGCTATGAAAGAACAAAATCGTGCTCTGCACTTTGGTGCATTAATATAGTGACAGTTAGGAAACAAACGTTTAAAGCATAAAGGACAACGTAGAATTCGAGGCTTACTTTTCCGGGGGAAACAGTTATACGTGGAAGGAGTATTGTTGTTTAAAACTTGCGTTATTGTTGGATAACCTACACTTCCATGAAACGTGTTTTATCTAGCTTCTCAGTAATCCCACTAGTTGATGTAATGTTCATTAACAGTCTTTTGTGCAGATAGAGTGAAATTCAGTCAAAAAGAGTTCTTCGGATCCTGTTACATTACATAAAAATAACAGCATACGCACAGAAACATATTTCACTAAATTACTAAACCTGTAATGAAAATCTCATAGTCAACGCCAACTCTTGGGTTACTCTTGTCAGACCGAATAGTGGGATTTGCTCCATCAATCGTCTGCTTCACGATAGGGTTTAATAATGTTACAAGTAAGTGACTTCAGGTAAGTAAATTCTTGTTAAATATAAACTAACTAAAGTACGACTTTACAACTTTTATCTAAGCCTTACTTTTAGGCTTGAAGCTGTATTTACATACAACCGGATACCGGAACTTATTGCTTCACTGACTTTCCGGAAATTTCATTAATCATCTCCACTAGTTTACTGAAGCGCAAAAATTTGGCAAAACTAGAGTACTTTATATTACATTCACAATTAAATCATCGTTATTTTTTCTTGATTTTAGCGCAAAGCTACACAATATGCTATCTGTACTCTGTCCGCTACGGAGAATCGAACCCGTGACTTTAGGTTCTATCATTAGGTATACACCAAAATATGCTCATACGTTTTAATTTTTTATCCAAAATGTGTAAAATTTAATTGAAATATAATTATCTCAGATACGTCTGTAAGGTTATGCACCACCTAGCGTCCGGCTGGAGAGAGAACATATTTCTTGTGTGTATGTGAATATTTTTCAACTAATAAATTAACTATCAAATCAATAAATTGATCAATTTGGGATTGTCCATTAACAGTCAACTATAAAGAGGAAAGATCATTTAATTCACGTGACTGAAGATGGTAAATAATATAAAATGTTGGTAAAGTCGATGTCTTCATTTTATAATATAACAACACGTCCGTTTAATCTAGACCAGTGGTTCCCAACCTTTTCTCTACCAAGAACCCCTTTTATTATCATTTTTTCCCCCACGGATCCCCTCTTTTTGAAAGATTCCGCCTACCCAACAAACTGTTTTTATTAACTAATAATTAAC
>NW_013674584.1:0-5246 GCF_000517525.1 Limulus polyphemus
AATTGTCTCTCTTACATGCAGTATTAACAGTTGTCTCCCTTACATACAGTATTAACAGTTGTCTCCCTTACATCCAGTATTAACAGTTGTCTCTCTTACATCCAGTATTAACAGTTGTCTCTCATACATCCAGTATTAACAATTGTCTATTCTCCACCCAGTATTAACAATTGTCTATTCTCCACCCAGTATTAACAATTGTCTATTCTCCACCCAGTATTAACAAAGGTCTTTCTTCCAACCATTACTAATAATTGTCTTTCCTCCACCCAGTATTAACAGTTGTTGTTCTTCCAACCATTACTGATAATTGTCTTTCCTCCACCCAGTATTAACAGTTGTTGTTCTTCCACCCACTGTTAACAATTTCCATTCTTCCAGCCAGTACTAACTGTTTTTCTTTCGCTCAACTTTATAAGTTTCCGTCGTTCTTCCACGTAGTAGTTTGTCAACTTGCTTCTCGTGAAACACTATTAACCTAAGGGCAAAACCTAACAAAATAGTGGAACACCTAGTTTACACTGCGAACTATAGCAGGTTAAGTTAACATCTAAAGAAGTTCCCTTGTCTACCTTTACACCCAGCAAATCCCTAAAGAGAGTCACGTGACAATTTTTAGGGACTGTAGTGGGTAGCCTTAAAGAACAAAAACCTCGTACAAATACAAAATATTTCGTTATTATATAAAATTGAGCTTTATGAAATGGTTGAGGAGGTGAAAGGAAGCTGTTACAGTTTCAAGATTCAACCAATACAACCATCCTTCTGGCAATATTAACAGTAGTCTTTCTTTCACCTAGTACTGACAGTTAAACTTTTCATTTCCTCATCTTAACTTCCGATCTGTTTCACAACTTTGCTGTATTTTGTTCAAAAATGATATGTTCTCAAATATATCAAGTAACCGCCAGAGGACGCTACATGCAACATGATATAAACTATTAACTTTTTCATTACACCATCTAAACTTCCAGCATTTTTCACAAAATTCTGTTGCATTTTGATTAAGACTGATTTGTTGTAAAACATATCAAGTAACCACCAGAGGACGTTACATGCAACGTGATATAAACTGTTAACTTTTTCATTACTCCATCTAAACTTCCGGCATTTTTCGCAAACTTTTTTGCATTTTGATTTATCAAGTAACCACCAGAGGACGCAAAATACAACTGATTAAGTTTGGTTGTTTTTTCTATCATAATTTTAGGATAAATCGTTATTGAGAAGATATCATCATAATATCGATGTCTCTTTTCTTGTTTACTGGTGCAATGACGTCAAGCTGATATATTCCAATATTATTAGTATACTGTTTCTTGTGAGCCCAGCGTAGCCTAGTGACTAACATGTCGGGTTGAAGATCGAAGAATCCAGGATTCGAGACGTAGTGCTGTTGAGCATACTCCGCTGTTTCAGCTGTTACGAAAGTGACAGATTATCTTGATAAACGGGTTAAAGAGCAAAACAAAATCGTTGTGGCGTGAGGTGTTTCTAGTTACCTTCCCTATAGTCAGTAGTTATACCTGTGTCTTAGGGGTCATTGACCTGGAAAACGCCACCATTCTGGTTGAAAATTCTAAATTCTTTACGTTTCTCGGATTAATATGAATTTCTCTTTGTTTTCTAGGTTCTGTAAGTTTACTCTTCCCATCAGTACTGTTGTAGTTTTTGTTCATGTGCTGAGAAGGACTGTTACTGGGTTTCGAACCCGGTTTCTTAGTAACAGAGTATGTGGTGTTATTCACTTAGTTGTCAAGACAACAAAAGTGAAGTTGGTTAAAATAACGGCATAACACGGGGATAGGTAACTAAAATGGTAGCCATAAAAATTTACATACAATATAATATAAGCTATTAACTCCTTCATTACTGCATTTAGTCTTCCAGCCTTTTTTCACACAGCTTTGTTCTATTTTGGTCAAATCTAAAATATGTTAAGCAGCCACCAGAGGACGCTACATACAACATGACATGAACTGTTAATTTATTTATTATCCCTTCTCGACTGCCATCCTTTTTCACGCAACTTTGTTATTTTTTAATCCAAACTGATTCATTCTAAAATATGTTAAGCAGCCACCAGAGGACGCTACATACAACATGACATGAACTATTAATTTATTTATTATCCCTTCTCGACTGCCATCCGTTTTCACGCAACTTTGTTATATTTTAATCAAAACTGATTTATTCTAAGATATGTTAAGTAACCACAAGGGAGCGCCACATACAACACTACATAAAACTGTTAATTTTTTTCGCTACTAGTTTTAATTTGCCAAACTCTTTCACACAACGTTGTTGTGCCTTGATCAAACTGATCTGTTCTAAAATATAGAACAGAAAGCGCTAGATCAAAGAAACTCTCAACTGAATCTCTAAAACTTGACATCCGCATGGAACAATAATTGGTCCAACGAACAACATTAAAACAACATAAACAATAATACCTCATATCTTATTGACATGACATCGATAACACTGGACATAAAAAGACGATATCAAACCATTCTGAACCCTACACCGGATAACTTTACTTTCCTTAAGTATATAGTACTTATGTTTCAGGGTATAAACATAATATCATATGTACTGTGTATTTATTGGACTAACGCGAAATTAATTTTTATATATAAAGTGAAATTAAGTTAAAAATAGTAATAAAATAATTTGTTAAAATAACTGCAAAGGGGACCAGCTATTAATATGTTATATTTTTTGTAATTATTTTTTAATTCTACGAAATTTGCACACGAGGACTATCTGTGCTAGTCGTCCCTAATTTAGAAGTGATGGACTAGAGGGAAGGCGGCTAGTCAAAACCACGCACAGCCAATTCTTAAGCTACTTTCTACCAACGAATAGTGGGATTGGCCATCACATTATAACGCCCCCACAACTGAAAAGACGAGCAAGTTCAGTGAAGGGATTAGAACCAGCAGTCCAAAAATTGCGAGTCGAATGCTCTAACCAACAGGCCAGGCTAAACCTTTTTGTAATTATGCTAGGTAGGATTTACCGCATATTTTAAACTGTTTTGTTTTTAGTTATTCCTTAAGAAACTAATTCAACACGAAAATCTAAATGTTGTTATTTTAATCCAGAACGTGAGTACTCCACTGTTTACCAATTGTTTCTACGACAACCCCGTGACTAGATAATCGTCAAGCACGATATGCTTTTCTTTTATATATCCGCTGTTCCTAACAGTTCATAGAATAACAAGTCATAAAATGTTTTCCTGGACATAAGTCAATTCTTTCTTGAAAGTAGCTCTGTGAATCACTACAACAGTCTGGCAACTAGTCAACATACAGACATTCCAGGAGTACATTTGGCTCTGATTTTCTGTGAATGACTACAACAGTCTGGCAACTAGTTAACATGCAGTTATCCCAGGAGTCTATTTGGCTGTGAGTAGCATACACCAATTAGTTGAATTTCGGTCATGGTTGAAGATTTTGTGATAAAATGTAAGTTTCGTCAGTATGATGATACTACTTGTATAGACTACACAAAGTTTATTTCTGTTAATACTTTACCTAATATGCAGTTTATACACGAAAACGTCACTTCGGACATTTGTAAATAGTTGGAGAGTGAGTCTTTAAAAACTACAAGAATTGTATTGCATATCATCATTTTATAGTACAAATATTTCACCCTAAAACTCCAGTTAATACACTATTTGTTTTGCATATTTCATTTCTACTTCAACAACTCAAATTTCTTCAAATGTAAAACCATCAACGACTATCACAAATCTAACAATATTTTTGTTTCTTTTGTTTTTCGAACAATGTACTAACCAGGAGATAATGGCCAGTCAACAGCACCCTACCACCCACCAAGGAGAAGGTAACCAGTCAACAGCACCCTACCGCCCACGCTAAGGAATTTACTGTCACTATTATAGGCACCCGGTAGCTCAACGGTACATCTGAAGGTTTATAACGCTAAAATCCTGTTTCGATACCCGTATTGGGCACAACACAGATAGCCCATTGTGTATCTATGTGTTTAACAATAAATCAAATAAAAACAAAGTCACTCTTATAACACATCCACAACATAAAGCGTGGAAATATTTTGTGGTGTCGCACGGATTCGAACCCGGATCAAAATCTCCAGGCTATAAAACTCTACCACGAAGCCAATCTGATCCTCATTTTTCAGTGAGCTAACAATATTCCTGAAATACGAGTTGCCTAGACAACTGGGTGCTTCAGTCACGTAACAATATTCCTGAAATACAAGTTAATGACAACTGGGACTTTTGTATCAATCGCTTTCCCACCCGTTTCTAGTTTTGATAAACGGATTAAAAAATACTTTTGTTTTGTGACTTTTGATAATATTGGTACAACGGAACATTAGAAACTTGCGAAACATTTAGAGTGAACTTTGTAACTGGACTGTTATATATATTTTGACAAACTTCAAAATTACAGCTCAAAGGAAGGACCGGTAGAACTGTCGCGTGTGACGAGAAGGACGCGAGGCTTGTTATTTTTAACGTAATGAAATCAATCATAATATGATTAATATTCGTTTAGAAAATTAAAAATTCTCTTCATGCATAACGAGGAAAACAAAATTCTGTGTTTCAGACGTATTTTTCGTTCATTAGAGCAGAGATTTGTAATATAACTTTGTATACAGCTTGTGAAGAGTATTGTGAGCAAGCTCAGTATGTTTTACTTATTTATTTTACGTTCTCACGATCTTTCGGTAACGTTGGATATCAGTCGTTGTCATCATCAGTTAGCTACATTACCCCCTAAGGCTTATTATTAACTAGTAGTCGTTTTTTATAACTGGATATCAACTACTACTGGATTTACCCTACGTTTCAGTCGCTACTCCACTGTCGTCTTCAGGGTAGTCCTGAGAAGGGCTAGTTTTATCCTACGTTTGTTTGTTACTCCGCTGTCGTCTTCAGGGTAGTCCTGAGAAGGACTAGTTTTATCCTACGTTTGTTTGTTACTCTGCTGCCGTCTTCAGGGTAGTCCTGAGAAGGACTAGTTTTATCCTACGTTTGTTTGTTACTCTGCTGCCGTCTTCAGGGTAGTCCTGAAAAGGACTAGTTTTATCCTACGTTTCGGCTGTTACTCTACTGTCGTCTTCAGGGTAGTCCTGAGGAGGATTAGTTTTATCCTACGTTTGTTTGTTACTCTACTGTCGTCTTCAGGGTAGTCCTGAGAAGGATTAGTTTTATCCTACGTTTGTTTGTTACTCTACTG
>NW_013674584.1:6003-8952 GCF_000517525.1 Limulus polyphemus
GTTATATCTAATGTGGGCACTTTGTTGTGTTATAGAGAAGTTTAGATATTTACTTGGTAAACTTTCTGCAGGTTCTGTTAATTGTCGTTTACTTAAGTTTATTACGTTAGGTGTGTCTATACTGTTCGAAGGTTTCTTGTTTTGAGAATCAGTGAATGAATTCAGTTTTTTTATGTGAATTTCTTTAGATCCATCGTGTGTGTGTTGGTACGAAGTTTGAATAGCTGTATTTATCTTGATAGATTCTAGGTTGTTTCTTATATTGTACATTTTCTGATATAGATTATTAATGCTGTTTTATATTTTCTGTTTATCAATATTTGATCTTATCTTGTTAAGTTTCTGAGTTAATATTCAACACCTTGTAGTGTTGATAGGTAATTTAACCTCAAGTCGTCCAGGACTTGTTTTCTGTTGTTTACATTTATGGAGGAACGTGAGGGGTTATTTATTTTAGCTAACTTGCAGTTAACTTTTTCTAAACCCTTACACCCGGGGCCGTATCGGATCATTAAGTACTCTGTAGTTACAATAAGGTTTTTTTTTTTCAACATTCCTCTCAATTTGTCTATTCTGGATTTCTGACCAGAGGTGTGTAGAAATAGCATTTCACGTCTGTCTTTTGTCTCCCTTAAGTCATTGCTCAATGGGCCTTTCGTTCAATGCTAGAACTTGTCAGATTGGGCGATGGAAGATAAAACGTTTCAATGAGACGCTGTTTACATAACGAAAACTTGCGTTTCATACGTAATGCTTCTCCTAGTCCACACGAGTTTAGATATTAAAATTCTAGGCTCATATATTTCCCAGTTTCTGTTTGGGATACGATACTTCAAGTGAATTCATTTGAATGACCCGATTAAGCATAAAGATAGTTGTGATTATACGCATGCGCAGTACATTTATTTAAGACATGTTTAATTTTATCAGTTACTTCGAATTTGTATCTGTTGACTGCTTTTTTTTTGTTGTTGTTTTTTTGCCTCCAGTAATTTTTTTTTTCTTAAATGAACACATTTCGTATCTATATATATATATGAGCAGAAAGTATGTATTTAGGTCACAATTTTTAAATATTTATTTTATTAGATAACTAAAATTATTCGAATATGAAAACGTATTGCAAGCCTGATTAATTATTGATTGTCACACAATCGACTGAAAACTTTACTTTATAACCCGAGTATTTAACAAAGTAAAACTAACAGAACCTTGACTCTTACAACATGACTTGTTTACTATAAACTGTAACTGTCCAACCATCAACTTTTCACTAAAGGCCAACAGAACTTTGACTCTTACAACATGACTTGTTTACTATAAACTGTAACTGTCCAACGATCAACTTTTCACTAAAGTCCAACAGTACCTTGACTCTTACAACATGACTTGTTTACTATAAACTGTAACTGATCAACGATCAACTTTTCACTAAAGTTCAACAGAACCTTGACTCTTACAACATGACTTGTTTACTATAAACTGTAACTGACCAACGATCAACTTTTCACTAAAGTTCAACAGAACCTTGACTCTTACAACATGATGTGTTTACTATAAACTGTAACTGTCCAACGATCAAGTTTTCCCTGAAGTCCAACAGAACCTTGACTCTTCCAACCTGACGTGTTTACTATAAACTGTAACTGTCCAACGATCAACTTTTCACTAAAGTCCAACAGAACCTTGACTCTTCCAACATGACTTGTATACTATAAACTGTAACTGTCCAACGATCAACGTTTCACTAAAGTCCAACAGAACCTTGACTCTTACAACATGACGTGTTTACTATAAACTGTAACTGTCCAACGATCAACTTTTCACTAAAGTCCAACAGAACCTTGACTCTTACAACATGACTTGTTTACTATAAACTGTAACTGTCCAACGATCAACTTTTCACTAAAGTCCAATAGAAACTGGGCTCTTCCAACATGACTTGTTTACTATAAACTGTAACTGTCCAACGATCAACTTTTCACTAAAGTCCAATAGAAACTGGGCTCTTCCAACATGACGTGTTTACTATAAACTGTAACTGTCCAACGATCAACTTTTCACTAAAGCTCAACAGAAACTGGGCTTTTCCAACTTACTTGTTTACTGTTTTCTCTGGCTGTACAAGGATAAACGTTTCACATAAATATCCAGCTACGAACTGATATTTTACTCTTTACATATTTTGGCGATCTTCAGAATTAAATAGAACATCGCTAATGATTTCCAAAGGAAAAGTTACAATTTTTAGACTCATGATATCAATAAAGAAAAATTCAGATGTGTAAAAAAAAAAACTTCAACGGACTCACTTAACAGAAAATGCGACTTATTACGCTATATCGAAATAGTTCTAACGATCATAACAATGGCTGATCCAACGAATTTAATAGTAAGGCATGAAAAGAACAATTAGAAGCCTAAGGTAAAATGCCACCAGATGTCACCATGCGATTTTTATTTGTCTTAAGGTCTGGAAATCGAAAAAAAATCAAAACATTTAATCATCATTGGAATTTCATGAGTAAATTGAAGGAACTTCCATCGATTATATCAGGTTTGTTTTTACACCACACAACACCTGTTTCTTCACAACACACAATATCTGTTCTCACAATACATAACACCTGTATTTTCACAACACATAACACTTGTCTTTACAACACACAACACCTGTTTTCACTACACACAACACCTATTTTCCCAATAAACAACACCTGTTTTCACAGTACACAACACCTGTTTTCACAACACACAGTATCTGTTTTCACAATACGCAACTCCTGTTTTCACAACATACAACACCTGTATTTCACAATAAACAACACCTGTTTTCACTATACACAGTATCTGTTTTCACAACATAAAACACCTGTCTTTACAACACACAACACCTGTTTTCACAACACACAGTATCTGTTTTCACAATACGCAACTCCTGTTTTCACA
>NW_013674584.1:9294-21877 GCF_000517525.1 Limulus polyphemus
AACACACAGTATCTATTTTCACAATACGCAACTCCTGTTTTCACAACACACAACACCTGTTTTCACAACACACAGTATCTGTTTTCACAATACGCAACTCCTGTTTTCACAACACACAACACCTGTTTTCACAACATACAGTATCTGTTTTCACAATACGCAACACCTGTTTTCACAACACACAGTATCTGTTTTCACTATACACAGTATCTGTTTTCACAACATACAACACCTGTTTTTCACAATAAATAACACCTGTTTCTCACAGTAAACAACACCTGTTTTTTTCTTCACAGAAAGGTTTGGAATGTTACAACGACAAGCCATCTGTTTTATGATACGTTGTATTAGTATGCAAAGTCTGGACTCCTTTTCCACGTTACCTCGTTAGGTTAAAACGAACTGATTACGTAACCACAGTTGTATGACCATGCACGTGCTAATAAGATCGTTAACTACTTCGATGTAAATTGTGTCGTTAGATAAACTCTAGCTTTTAATTATATAGATCTCCAAAAGGACTGTTTGGTTTATGTCATCAGTCGGTGTCAACCTCGTATGGTTTGGTTGGTATCGTCAGATCTTTATACTGTACAGGTCAAATTGTTGCCCACAGACTGATAATATGAAATCCACAGTAACTAAATAAGTATTATGTATTCCAAGCAAAACTATGGACATGTTTCGAAATAAGATTGAAATTGTTTAATCGTAAGGAATATTTCAAAAACGTTGATTTTGAAAACGTCGTCCCTACTTAGTCCGGAAGACGATTAAGTATGAAAATGTAACACATTGTTGAGCTGTTACAAAACATGTGGCGTTCACGTTTTTAATTCCCCGCCCTGCAACCAGTTTAGGGGTAACATATAATTTAGCATTACATGAACTAGTTTAATCTTCTTTTCTACACCCCCCCCCCCTATCTCAAGATAAGAAAAAAATAATAAAATGTCATCAAATGCTTTTATTTGGAGCACCACAGCAAGCGGCGAGATTAGAAAAGGTTTTGTAAAATACCGGAACTCTGTTATGTATTTCAGCGTCGTTAAGTCTCGTTAAGACCTATATGCAACCATAATAATAACGACACTGCTTTGTTTTAATATGTACACGCGTTACCTATATTGATGACAAATAAAGAAAGTTTCACTCGAAACGACTGGCAACTGACATAGATCCCGCACGAAATTGATTTGATCACGATCGCACGCACGTGTTTGCTTCGTAACAAACTTGGATACTGTTTTTGTTCTTTTCAGATCTGCTTAGAAGTGTCTCTGACTTTATAGCTGAAATATTGAGTTGGAAACATTTCTGACATAACGGGTCACACGAAATGTTTTTTTTTTACTAGGGACTCCTGATAAGGTAGATAACCTTAAAATAAGTTGACCCACGCCTTACTCTTACTCTCTCAACCTCTCAATAACTCTATTGATTCATTCAGGGGGAAAAATTGAAATTTGGTTAATTCATATGAACACAATTGAACCAAACAATATATATATATATATATATATAAGTGTGTGTGTGTATTTTCGAAAAATATGTTAAAACTACTGAATATTCTCGAATTAAATTTACAATTCCTAATTGCTCTATTTGTTTTGTTTTGTTTTTTTAATTTCGCGCAAAGATACACGAGGGCTATCTGCGGTAGCCGTCCCTAATTTAGCAGTGAAAGACTAGAGGGAAGGCAGCTAGTGATCACCGCCCATTGCCAACTCTTGGGCTACTCTTTTACCAACAAATAGTGGGGTTGACCGTCACATTATAACGCCCCCACGGCTGAAAGGGCGAGCATGTTTGGTGTGACGGGGATTCGAACCCGCGACCCGCAGATTGCGAGTCGAGCTCCCTCTAACCACCTGGCCACGCCGGGGCCTGATCTATTTTAAATGCGAATGTGCTGTTCCTCACGGCCGCTTGACACAACTACGATCGGGTAAGTTAAAATCGGTTCTTATCTTATTAAATGTCTGAAAAATCTAAGCTGATTGTCTGTCCAGTTATTTTACTTAAAGGATCTTGATTTCAGTGAAACCAGTCCTAGTTTCAACTTGAATTTGGTTTTTAATTCAGTACAAAATCTTTGGTTTATTGGACGTTTTTTTTTAATTTCCTTTTGTCTTAAAATAAAATACTAGAGTCAAAATGGCAACTTGTACTCTAGATCGTCTCTTTGTAAAAACAACTATTATTTACTATTGTACTGCTAATTGAATTAACCCTTTATTTCTATTAGTGGCCGGGTGTAGCCTACTGGTTAGCGTGCCTGAATTGTGAATCTGGTATGCGAACCCTTGCTCCAAAAATACCCTCCGCCCTTTGAGGCCGCAAATGCGCTATAAGAGTGACGTTCAAACAAGAGTAACCTAAGAGTTGACGGTGGGTGCTGGTGACTAGCTGCCAACCATCTAGTCTGTCAGTTTCAAATTAGGAACGACTATGCGCAAGTAGCCATTTTGTGGTTCTACAAGAAATTCTGAAGTGAGAAAATCTTTTTTGAGGCAAAACTTAAATCATAATGACTTATTCAAGAATGAATGTATCAACGCCATCTGTGTCATGGCGGTTACTTGATTACTATGATTTACTAGTTAGTAGTAGTTTAAAACCATTATTTCGTATTGCATCAGTGCAATCAAAGATAAGCAGTTTTCGTAGTTTCAATAAAAGATATGTTAAATTAACGAACGCCACCTGGTGACAAGATATGTTAAACTCACGGACGCCACCTGGTGACTAAATTTCATTGCTAGTTTCATGATGGTTGAGCTGAAACTTACAGAAAACTCGAGAGATTTTTGATAACAGTTTTAGTGCTAAATTGGGCAATAACTGTTTAAGTCATTTTAATTGAATAAAAAAAATTAAATGATTTTTCATAATTTCTTATATGACATCGTCATAATAGGCCTATTTCTACTGTCTACTTAAAAAGGGAAAACGAGATAGTTCGTTGTATGTTATTGGTCAGTATTGCTAACATTAAACTATCTAATTAAGACTAAAAAAATCATTGTTCTTAATAGCTACCGTATGTTTTCTTCAGTGCTCTTTTTTTTTTTTGTATTCAAAGGAGTCCTAGTTTCAAAGTAAATTTAGTACTTATTTCCTCACTATATCTTGTTGTTATTGTTTTTTGGTTGTTTCATATTGGTCGTTAATAAAGTGTTTTCATATGTCTTCCCTTAAGGCGGAGAAAACGTGCACAGATGAATTTTTGTGAACTATTTTCATTGTACACTTTTTTTTATTTTTTAAAGACAAAATATAGAATCATTAAATTTTCTTGATTTTTTTTTTATTTTGTAACGCAAAGCTAAACAACGAACTGTATATACTCAGTCCACAGCGAAAAATCTGACGCGTATTTTAGCGTTGTAAGTCCAGTCCACAAACCCATTAGTTGAATCCCCGGGGGGGGGGGACAACAATTATATTTCTATTCGTAATAAATATAAGTTATTGCTTTTTTTGTTTGCTCTACAAAAAAAAAAACAACTAATTCAAGTCTATAAATAAATGATACGAACAGAACAAATACCAGTCATGTACTAGTTTATCACTAATATATTGAATTGTATTTGATTTTTATGTCTTAAGCCTAACGGTTAGGCGGCAGAGGTTTCTAATAGTTTCAATACAAGATGTTTCAAGATCGGTATATTTCATCACATGTAAGTGACAATTTCTGGAACTGTCATACACGAGTCACTTTATTCTGTATTACTTCAATCGTCAGCATCAGCGATTGGCGAGACCAACCAACCGTTGGTAGATATGTACGGAAATATTAAAGAAATGACAATGTCGTTAAACGACGCAATTCGGTAATTGGAGTACACAAGTAATGTGCTGAAGCACAACGTTTTTAACAAACCCATTTATATATATATATACTATTTCACACGATTATTGTATTTCAGATATATTCAAAAATACTGTTTGTTCAACTCACCTGTTTTGTATTTTGAGAAAGGCCCAATCAGAAGCGACTTACCCTGAAAAAGGCCCAATCA
Organism: Limulus polyphemus; assembly: GCF_000517525.1. Classification (NCBI taxonomy): domain Eukaryota; kingdom Metazoa; phylum Arthropoda; class Merostomata; order Xiphosura; family Limulidae; genus Limulus; species Limulus polyphemus. The sequence continues at coordinate 13,323 of NW_013674584.1, forward strand.
GAAGCGACTTACCCTGAAGAAGGGCCAATCAGAAGCGACTTACCCTGAAAAAGGGCCAACCGGATGTGACTTACCCTAAAAAAGGGCCAATCAGAAGCGACTTACCCTGAAAAAGGGCCAATCGGATGTGACTTACCCTAAAAAAGGGCCAATCAGAAGCGACTTACCCTGAAAAGGGGCCAATCGGATGTGACTTACCATTTTAGAGGATAAGTAAAATGATCGTAGGATCGTAATATCTTAGCCTAATAGTTGTTAAATTACTCTTTAAAGGATTTTGTTTGTAGTTAAGCACATAACGCTGTGCCACTGGGGGTGGGGGATTTTGAACAAGAAACTTGCAGAAGAAATATTTAAAAAATCAGTCTTCTCTTGAGTATTGTAGCCATTATTGACGAGACTTTACTCACCGACAGAGGACACTTATCGGATCAGCTAGATCGTAACAAAAGTAACAGACTTAATTTTTTTATTATTTGTATTGAAATCTGTGTGTGTGTGTGTGTGTGAAAAACGCAAAAATCTGCTGATTATCGTAGAATTTTATGTAACGAACTTTGGGAAACCAACAACATCGAATAGTGACAAGTGTAGAAACGTGAATCTTAACACGCCCATAACACGTCAGATAAAAACTTGTCGAAGCACGTTATTTGATACTAAAAACCTATAAAATTGTATTTAAGTTGTTTTCTCTATTGTTCTATTATTATTATAATCCACTCTGAAACCAAGTTAGTCAAATAAGTTCGAATACGTTTGGAACAAAAGCTCCTGTTGTTTTGTTTGTTTGTAAGTCCCCAGACATACTACCGTGCCACTAGAGGGCGCCTCTGTCGAAAAAAGTGCTCAAAACATGAAGAGGTTAATTGGAATGCTGCTTATATGGTTGAAAAATCATGCACTAGGCCTACTAAATTAAAAAAAACAAACATGAACAATCCACCTATATATTTCCCTTAGCCCTAATTAATTTATCACTGGTAATACAAATAAAATCCTGTAAACTGCTATTTATAGAACTTATAAACAAAAAATTGATGGCAAGCTTTTGTACTCGAATTTCCTAGACGAGTACCCAATCATATCTAAAGTTACTGAGGTGGACAAACGCAGCTGGCAGGTAAGTAACGGTTAGGGTTAACTTTTGAATGGTAATGGCAGGTAAGTAACGGTTAGGGTTAACTTTTGAATGGTAACACACTTGCGTGTGCGCAGTTAACGACGTAAAACTAGTCGAATGTTTAGTGTTGTTATTAACAACGACTTGTTTTACGTCCGTAAAACATCTGTCTGTAAAATAAATAGTTAGTTTCTTGTCGTTGTAAGGGCACGGTTTTCAAGGATACAGATTAGTGCCGTGGCAGAAATATTTGACTGCTGGCGATCTGGGTTCGAATCCGTGCGATAATATGAAATATTCCCTGTACTTTAAGTTATGATAGTGACAGTCAACCATTGTACAAAATTATCGATGGCAACAGGTAACTTTGTTTGTTATTAAGCACAAAGAGCTATCTGTTCTCTGCCCACTATGGGTATCGAAACCCGGTTTCTAGTGGTATAAGCCCACAGACATGCCACTGGGAGCGGTAGCTTTATTATCTTTGCCATAAATACCCAATCTAAGTTACCCCCCCTAACTTACCCTGAGTGGGTTAGAAGAAAACATATTTATTTGCCAACAAAAGAATGTTGAATATTGTTTAAAATGTTATAATTTTTATTCACACACTTTAGATCTGACAATAAATACAGTTAGAAATATTTTTCATTACTGTAGACCTCGTAATGAAAACTGTTAATGGTACTTATCAATAGATAGATTTATTAATAAATACATGTGGGCGTGGCCTAGTGATTAACGTCCCACATTTGGATCCGAGGGTTCATGGTTCGTGTATCGTTGCCATAACAAAAATCGCATATTAGAGGCGGTGGTTTGGTGATAATAATTACGGTCAAAGCCCACCATTTGATTAAAGTAGACCAAGAGTTGGCGGTGGGTGTTTGTTCATTACCTTCCCACTAGGCTATCAGTCCAAAATTATAGACAACTAGTCCCTGTCTAGCTTTGCACGAATATCCGAAACAAACAAACAAAATAATAATAACAGCTGCTCACAGACGCATTGTATTCACGAAAGTGAAAATTATTAAGGTCGGATTTTTAAATTTCAAGAAATGACAATAAAAATTAAATTATCAGACATACTGTCATTACCGTGATCTGAAAAATTTTAAACTTTACTTACAACGTTATTATTAATCTCGAAATGATTTTCTCAATGTTTCCGTTTTAAATTAATACTCAACGATATTAACATGTTGTATCTGCATACCACTAGAGGACGCCAGCATACAGTGAAAGAAAAACATTTCTTGTTTTCAAAATATCTAACAGATGGCTCTCTTACCATAACATTGTGGTTCTGGTTTTATTAAGTATTAGTACCACTACACGTAAGGTAAGTTTCATGTTGAATTAAGAGAAAAATAAGCGTTACGTTCATTTATACAAATACAGCATAATAGAACCTTAATTACAAATATTAATTAGAAGGGAAGTTGTGGTTTCGTGGAGAACAAAAAAAAAATCAGTGGGGATTAATATTTGATCCAGTGGCTCGGTTGATGTTAATATTATATATTCTATGTACAATTTAACACATACATGTTCGTTATACTGCCTTTTTGTGTTTATATTGTTACGTATCTGCTCGTTTGATAATTTCCGGTATAAATTCTTTCCGAAGAACTTCAGCGATACAAGTCCTTTCTTAATTAAAACTAATTTAATCTTTCTCGATTCAACTTTGTAATACACAAAATTTCCACGTCAATATAAACTTAACAACCTTTATAACACACACGCTATAAATCACAGTGGTTCACACACTTTACTTACGGTGCCTACTGTTCGCTGGACTCAATTATCTCTATCTTCAATCTATCTGCATATATATTATTTATTTGCCGGATTTGTATACTAAAAAAAGAGGGCGTCCCGAACAAACTAGGAAATTCACGATCATTCCAGAAACTCCTCGCACACGCCGCTAGCGCCAATGCGCCAGCAGCGTCACGTGACTTCCGCTGTCGTAACAATATTAAAGAAAACAGTTTTTTTTTTCTTTCTAACATCGGTTAATAGGTGTACTGTTTTTAGGCCTCAATCAATTTTCAGATTGATTTTTGAAACCGAATGTACAGTGATAATACTTGTTGATAGCTAAATAATACATTTTTGTATAACTGATAGTTCTACAGCATTCAAGACAAGTGCTAAGTTCAGTATAATTCTATCTAGGGGTTTTCCTTTTCCATTAGTTTAAATTTTGAACAATCTGTTTAATTTTGTTTGTTTGGTTGTTTCTTGCGCACTATGGCCAGGTGGTTAGGGCACTTGACTCCCAATCTGAGGGTCACAAGTTTGAATCCCCACCCCACCAAACGTGCTCGCCCTTGCAGCCGTAGGTGCGTTATAATATAACAGTCAATCCCACTATTCGTTGGTAAAAGAGTAGCCCAAGAACTGGCTGTGGGTGGTGATGACTAGTTGCCTTAGGGACGGATAACGCAAATAGCTCTCGTGTAGCTTCGCGCGAAATTCAGAACAAACAAAGTTCACATTTTCCTATAGCCTAATTAAAAAATGGCGATCTTGGTATTTGAATGTAACCTTTTTGTCGGGATTTTTTTTTGTTCTGTACAAACATTTCGAAGTATTTAAAAACATGGCTAATCATGATATTTTCATCAAAAGATAAGTCCAAATAAACATTTTCAACATCATGGGTGCCTGAAGGGGAGAGACCTCTGGTGACTATTATATTATCTTAAAAATAATTTCGTTTATTTTCTCTTGTCAACATTGTTTGAACTATTGCTTGCCGAAAATTTTCTCCGTGAACTAAAAACCTTTCGTGTCAAGATTCCGGTTATTCCTATGAGACCTAGCAACCATACCTCACGTGCTGTGACACATAAAAACCATATCTCACGTGCTGTGAAACATAACAACCATACCTCACGTGCTCAAGACTTTACGTGTTTATTGCACTCGTTTTAAAAGAACGAGTATCATGCTGTAACAAACACAAGCTGCCAGCTTCACTGATGTTTCTACTGTTTTTGAAACGATGTGTGTCGAGTGAAAATATTTAAAATTTTTAAAAGATTGGGAAATTAACATGATTAAAAACGAGCTTTAAAGATAAAACATCTATCACAATACATTTTTGGTCTATAACAATTGATACATTACGTTTTAAAAAGTAATAAAACCCGATAAAGTTTCTTTATTACACACGTTGTTAATCATTCATAAGTTTGTATTCTTATTAACACTATGACGATAAACGTAGGTGTGCCTTAGTTTTGTTACCGTATAGATATGGTATCTCAAACAATGGAATAGTCGTGACAATAATTTACACAATTTGTCCACATTGTTAAACAATATTACCAAAGTGGCTGATCAGATTATTATTATTTACGGTAAAGGAACGCAAACCATGAATCCTCAGATCTACAGTTCGGAGCGTTAACCATGGGGCCGCACACGCACACACTTGAATTTTCTCTTACGATACTTCTTTGATTATAACTACGCATTCAGCGAACAATTCAATTAGTTACAGTGCCAGTAATATCATCAGAGGGCGCAAAGTTTAAACTTAACATATTAGTCCTGCAAGTTTTCGTCATACTTAAGAGGTATGAATGAGAAATACTGAAATAATTTGTCGTGTAAGTTTATAAACTGGCCACTAGCACCATAAAACAACAAAACAAATCAAAAACAATAGATTATAAATAAAAATAAGCAATCCATAGTACTGGGAATACTAATGAAATGTGGTGTGGCAGACTTCTCTAGTTCAAAATGACTTTAATAAATCGTTTCAAACACCATAGAAACATATTTCACTGGTGCCCCCTAGTGGCTCAGCGGTAAGTGTAAAGATATATACTGCTAAAAATTGGACTTTGATACCCGTGGTGGGAAGAGCACAGATAGTCCATTGTGCAGCTTTGCTCTTAACAACAAGACATTTACTGGTAAATAACTCTTGTGTATAGTGCTGCCACCTACTGGTCAGTTTGGATATTATGGTTTTTTGTTGTTGTTCTTATTAATGTAAATTGCTTTTATCACACTACTTTTGAAAATCGTTATAGTAAATACAGTAACTATAGACTTAAGAATAATAACATTTAAATTACTTTTTATGGTTTAGTAAGATAAAATATTTCAATGGTTGTTACATAAATAAATTTGATCAAAATTTGCCCTCCACTAAGTGAATCCAGTTCACACTGTAAATTTTGTTGTCAAGCAAAGCGTTTCAACTACTATGTTTGTCGCATCCAAGCCAGCCTGCAGAGCCCTGGTATTATGCGAAAAGCCTCATCGGCACTGGATGTAGTAGGTGTAGTGACGGGGACATATTATTACATTCTTATTTAGTTTCCTTCATAACTTCTTATAATTACTAATCAGAAGGAAGGCAGCCAAATAGCAACACTCGCCGTCACAAGATCAGGGCTGACTGTCACTTTTATATCGCTCCCACAACTGAAACTGCGAAGCGTATTCGGCAACATCACATCTGGACCCTAACCACCAAGCCCGTATGAGCCCGCGAAGTATTTTAACTCACTAAACCATAACAAGGAATTTTATTTCTATGTTAGTTTTGTTATTTTTGAGTCTATGGCCACTTTATTTGCCCTTACAAATTTCGAAAGTGATGTGATAAAAGCCCTTCACATCAACAACAAAAATAATAATAACAATATCAAATTTGACCACTAGATGGCACAACTACGCGTTTTGACAGACTTTTCATCAGTAAATGATGTTTCTTTGTGTTTTTTAAATAATTTATTCTAAACCATTTTAAAGTTATTTTGAAATAAGATATTCTCAGTATCATTGGTTATTGATGGTTTTTTCATAATTTATTGTCCTTCAACCGTTTTATTTTTTATAGCTGTGTTGGTCACTTTCTAAAAAAATTTGGCAATTATGTCGGTATTTCTCATCCAGATTTCGAATTTATGATTAAAACTGATAAGATTTAATATGTTATTCAAGCTTCAAAGTTTGCGCCCTCTGGTGACATTACGGAGATTGTAATTTACTGAACCATTAAGTGCGTAGTTATAATCAATAAGTTTTACATGAGACAATTCAAGCAAGGGCTGGGCGTGGGATAGTGGTTAGCGGGAAGGACTATGGATCTCCGGATCCATGGTTTGCCTCCCGTTACTGCAAAAATGGAAGAACAAAATCGCGCTTCGCACTTTGAGATCGTGCGTACCTTATAGAGTGGTATTTAAATCCCAGTTAGACAATTAAAGACCAAAAGTTGGAGATGGAGGGCTTTTTGATTAGCGGACTTATCCGTAGTATGTCATTTCAAAACTAGGGACGACTAGAGCAGGTGTCTCTTGAATAGCTGTGCACGAATATACGAAAACATTCAAACAAAATGTCAAACGTGAGCTCAGTTCAACTTTGAACAATCTGATCAATTTCTGTCATGTGACGTAACGGCTTAGTTATGAATTTTCTCGTTATAATAACGGTCTCTTTAAAACTTTAAGTCTCTGTCACCAGGTTTGACATACTAATATCACATGTTTAATAATCTCAATACAGATAAGTATTACGGTTAAGTACGAATATAAATACCTGAACTTTCAATCACGAGTCCACTATTTCGTCCATGTTATTCGATAGTATATCATCGTGCCATCTATACTCCAGGAAAGGAACTAAAATATTAACAGTTCACACCAAAGATTCGGATGTATTGGATGTGTCAGTTTAGAAACGCATGTATGTTATTGTAATATCTTCCAAATATCTGGGCCAATATTAAACAGTTATGAGCACACAAAACACATTAATACAATCGAATTACAAGTCAATAAATTTAAACAGCAACGTTGTGATGAGCGAAAATCATTATACCTGCATGAGTTTTGGATAGTGAGTGTTAAAGTTATAGTTTCATTTCTGATTAATCAGTACTCGAGATTCTTCCCGAACTTGATGAAACGTACCGTTCATTAACAAATAAGCTCTTTTCATAACTCCGTCGTCAGAAGCTCATGCAGTTCACATTTGTAGTTCAAACTTTCTCATGTTTACAGCTTTCTCGTGGTCACCCATCTTATGAACCAACAGATCACTGTCGTTCTCATCATCACCTATCTTCTAGTGCAGTAAATCTCCAGCTTCCTCGTTCTACCCGTCTTCTGAAAAAATAAATCACTGGCGTTCTCATCATCACCTATCTTCTGGTACAGTAAATCTCCAGCTTCCTCGTTCTACCCGTCTTCTGAAAAAATAAATCACTGTCGTTCTCATCATCACCTATCTTCTGGTACAGTAGATCTCCAGCTTCCTCGTTCTACCCGTCTTCTGAAAAAATAAATCACTGTCGTTCTCATCATCATCTATCTTCTGAAACAGTATGTCTCTAGCTTCGTCATTATAAGCTATCTTCTTAAACAAGAGCTCCTCCTTAGAGAGGAGTACACTGAAATATGTCATCTCTTGATAGAGCTGAGTGCAGTGACAAATATCGTCTCTTGATAGAGTGGAATGTACTGGAAAAATATCGTCTCTTGATAGAGTGAAGTGTGCTGGCAAATGTCGTCTCTTTATATATCTGAGTGCATCGACAAATATCATATTGATAAATGTAGTTTCTTGGTGGGTGTTCTCACTGTGTGAGGGAGAATACCGGCTGTAATGAGCTAGGAAACCAATGACAGTACAACAAGCAAACAACTAGTTTTTATTTATCTTGTCTTCCATGCTTCCTTCTAGTTTCATTGACATTATTGATTAAGATATTTAGTATATGCATATGTTAGTTACATTTTTTTAACATTCATGAAGATTATTTTTCAATATTAATTTAGCATATGGACTTAGGGCTAACCTAAATCCCTTAAGCTTGCCGAAGTTCGTGAGATATTATTGGGTTTACGGCCGAAAATGTCGCTATAAGCGAAGACATCGTATTGACGAATAAACGCATCTAATCAATACAAGTTTTTGCATATTCCTTGTTAGAAAGTTATATTAAATTAGCTAAATAATTTACAATATTTTATTTCCGTTTTATATATAGATATCTTATTTCAATTAAGGGTTTCACTCGAACTTTGGTTGTGGTCAGCCAAATTTCATATAACAGACCCTTTACAACAACCTCTGTCTATAAATTTTTAGCCAATAAACTTTAACCCACAAATAACTAATTCGTTTTTATAAGTGTGGGTCCACTTATTACAAAGCTTGGTGTTTAAAACACTCAACTCGCAATCTGAGGGTCGCGGGTTCGAATCCTGTCACCGAACATACTCGCCCTTTCATCCGTGGGGCGTTATAATGTGACAGTTAATCCCACTATTCGTCGGTAAGAGAATAATCCAAAAGTTAGCAGTGAGAGGTTTGACTAACTGCCTTCCCTCTAGGCCAGGGGTCATCAAACTTTTTTCACAGCGGGCCAGATAACTGAGAGAATGAC
>NW_013674584.1:22877-25175 GCF_000517525.1 Limulus polyphemus
GGTTAATGAAAGTGTTCCAAAACGCGGCATTAATCTCTTGACGACCTAATAGTAAGAGCTTAGATACAAATGTTATGATAATAAATAAAGGAGTCTTATTCTGTTTAAGATCGGGGGTAACATTAAAGTAATTTAATATTTCAAGTTTAGTCGATGTAAGCTCGTTAACAATATAAGTTAACTGTTAAGGTAACCTCAGATCCCGCTAGATGGCGACAATGCATTTTAAGTTAGATCTTTTACAATGGTATTGGTTCTTTTAGCCTACAGTTAAATTTAGATTTCAGCAGAATTCTTGAAAAATAAAAAATAACCAAATAAGGTTATTAACTTAGTCGTAACGTATATATATATTACATAAAGTCACATTATGGTTAAGAAACGCCCGCGTAGAACCTCAGTATTGGTGATCAATTTCTTCTGTTGAAAGACCAATCACAACGCGTTCATAAAAGCTCGAAGTTGTCTTAAACACCTCAGGCAGTTACTTTCTCCTCGCGCCTGTCACTAGGAAACAATAAAACTGTCGAATCTAGGTCATCGAGTGACTTTCCACAAACCTTACCAATATTTTTTTTTTCTAAGAAAGAACCACGCGGAACTTTTAGGAGTTACTTTATAAGGTTCACTCCATAAGATTGCTCGTATGGAAACTATTTGGATGTTTTTGTACCCTAGGAATTTGTCTGGAAGGAATGTAAAAGTAAAAACAAAAGATTTTAAAGCAGTCTAGAGGGCAAATCCTACGAAGACAACGCCCTTGTCTACTGTTATTTTAAACTACTTTATGAATGTTTGTTGCCATTTGTTGTTTTCTTTGATTGGGTCGGAAGTATGATCGAACATTCACCTTTCGCCCAGTGAGGCTTAAGGAAATGTAACATGGTTGTCAGACGTGAGACCCGAAGCATATCCGGTAACCATGCCAGTGATACAGTAAATATGTAAGCCAGTTGTATTTCATGGAGGAAGGCTTAACTTACCCGCCTCTAGCAACTACTAGTAAACCACGAAATATTAGATCAACAAGTGAGGTTATTGGCCGCAGTATCCTGTTTTTTAACGCTTTAAGGTGTCAGCTTTAGCTCGAACAAAAACAAATAAAAAGGTCGCTCGCCGGCTTACCGAGGAATCAGTGAGAGTATACGAGCCTATACAGTCGAAACACGACCTACGATCTTCGTGTACATTTTAAAGGTACAGCTCGCGCGAGAAACGACATCATCATGCATACCCTAACTGTAAGTATGACTCTGTATCGCTAAAGGTAAGCTAGGAGTACCTTTACCTACCCAACAACAACTTACCATTAACCACGTCGAGATTTATTTTCCAAAACTAGTTCCTCGCGTATTTATTTTCAAACCGAACAATTAAGACTACTCAGAGTGAATGAATATTGATTTCTAATCAAAGCAGTCTAACTGCATGGATCAGAACTAAAAAATAGCCCAAACTTAGCATTCCCTTACTTATAACGACTATGATGCATTGTTCCCTCAGTTGGGTTACCTCTCTGTTGGCGACATTTTCGGCCGAAATCCCATTAATGTCTTATGAAGATTGGCTGGCTTAGGAAGTGTGTGTTTTTCTTATAGCAAAGCTACATCGGGTATCTGCTGTGTCCACAGAGGGAAATCGAACCCCTGATTTTAGCGTTGTAACTCCGTAGATTTACCGCTGCCCCAGCGGGGGACAGGTTGGCTTGTAAAACTTTCTTTTTTTTTCATCTTCGAAGTAGCATAGTAGACAAAACTCAGATCTCGATCAGGGCATTGTATTTCATGAATTTATTGTTTATTTTGAATTCAAATAAAAGTTCACTGGAAGCTGGTGAATTTTTTCTGGATAACGTGTATACCGACATATTTTAGTCTGTGGATATCATCGTTCTTAATTATACCAGACGTTCATGCAATTTTTATTTATTTATTTTTATTTTTTGGAAGAAGTAACTCTAAGAGAGTATTTTTATCGAACCTAGTACATAATATATTTTATTTTTTGTTCAGTTTTAATCAAATCCTTACAATTTTATTATATCCTCAATATAACTGTAATTGTTGGGGAAAATGTATCCATTCTAAGATACGTTAGGCCTTCTTTATTTGGCCCGGCATGGCCAGGTGGTTAAGGCACTCGACTCGCAATCTGAGGGTCGCGGGTTCGAATCCCCCTCACACCAAACACACACACACCCTCACACACACCCCTTTCAGCCGTGGGGGCGTTATAATGTGACGGTCAATCCCCCTATTTGGTAAAAGAGTAGCCTAAGAGTTGGCGGTGGGTGGTGAT
>NW_013674584.1:25484-26685 GCF_000517525.1 Limulus polyphemus
CTAAATTAGGGACGGCTAGCGCAGATAGCCCTCGTGTAGCTTTGCGCGAAATTCAAAACAAACAAACCTTCTTTATGGGCGCCTGCAGACTTTATTCCAGGTGAGTGAAAGCCCAGAACCTACGAAAACGCGGAGGAGGGGTCCTTCAAAAACATTTGAAAATCAAATGCCTGTAAACTCTATTCTGTAATATTGTGATTCTTACTAGACGGTGATGTAAACGATGACGATGGTCATCAGCAAATTTACAGTTAAGATAAGAAGATTACAGTTTTTGTTTGATGAGCGAAATGGTGGCCATATGCCTCGAAGTTTGAATGCGGTGGTCTGCCTGATCATGACTTATTTATATACACCTGACTTCGTCATTTGTGGCCTTGCATAAGTGTAAGTCTCACAGGTGTAAACGTACCTTTCCACAAGCAGCAACCCAAATAAAGTAGACCCACGGCATTGTTACTAAACTGGTGTTAAACAAGCAGAAACTCCAAAAAAAAAAACAAAGCTGCGGTATTGTTACTAAACTGGTGTTAGATACATAGAAACTCCAATAAAGCAGAGCTACGGTATTGTTACTAAACCAGTGTTAAACACGCAGAAACTCAAAAAAACAAAGCTAAGGTATTGTTACTAAACCAGCGTTAAACACGCAGAAACTCCAATAAATCAGAGCTACGGTATTGTTACTAAACTTTTCTGCGTGTTTAACACCAGTTTTGTAACAATACCGTAGCTCTGCTTTATTGGCGTTTCTGCGTGTTTAACACTGGTTTAGTAACAATACCTTAGCTCTGCTTTATTGGAGTTTCTGCGTGTTTAACACTGGTTTAGTAACAGTACCGTAGCTTTGTTTTTTTGGAGTTTCTGCGTGTTTAACACTGGTTTAGTAACAATACCGTAGCTTTGTTTTTTGGAGAAGTGTTAAACACGCAGAAACTCCAATAAAGCAGAGCTACGGTATTGTTACTAAACCAGTGTTAAACACGCAGAAACTCCAATAAAGCAGAGCTACGGTATTGTTACCAAACTAGTGTTAAACACGCAGAAACTCCAATAAAGCAGAGCTACGGTATTGTTACTAAACCAGTGTTAAACACGCAGAAACTCCAATAAAGCAGAGCTACGGTATTGTTACTAAACCAGTGTTAAACACGCAGAAACTCCAATAAATCAGAGCTACGGTATTGTTACTAAACCAGTG
>NW_013674585.1:0-3411 GCF_000517525.1 Limulus polyphemus
GAGTTATGCAATACCTATTTAACATTGTAAGCTATGCATATTTCTAAATATAAACTTAGTCTAAACAAACGTTGATATCAAAATAAATATATAATAATAAATCCGTCATAAACATTATTAGAAATATGACAAATTATTTGAGGATTTTAAGTAGAAAATATCCACACCACATGCGCGCACATGTGCATATTTTGGTACATGTGCATACAGGTGCCTATTTTGGTAAATGCACGGGCGGGAACGAATTTTGGTACATGCGCGCGCAAATGCGTAATTTGGTACATGTGCGAGCAGTTGCCTATTTCTGTACATGCACACGCATGTGCTTATTTTGGTACATGCACGCGCATGTGCACATTTGGGTACACACGCATGCAGGTGCTTATTTTAGTACATGCGCGCACAGGTGCCTATTTTCGTACATGCGCACGCAAGTGTATATTTTGGTACATGTGTGCCCAGGTGCGTATTTTGGTAGATGCGTATGCAGGTGTCTATTTGGTACATGCGCGCGCATGTGCATATTTTGGTACACACACGCGCAGGGGCCTATTTTCGTACATGCCCACGCAGGTGTGTATTTCGGTACATGTATGCACAGGTGTCTATTTGGTACATGCGTGCACAGGTGCTTATTTTGGTACATACATGTGCATATTTTGGTACACACGCGCGCAGGTGCCTATTTTCATACATGCGCACGCAGGTGTGTATTTTGATACATGTGTGCGCAGGTGCGAAATTCGGTACATGCACGCGCATGTGCCTATTTTGGTAAATGCGCGCGCATGTTCTTATTTTGGTACATGCGCACACATGTGTGTATTTTGGTTCTTCAAAGATTGTGCATCTGAACATCATAGTTGCTATGTAAAAGTCTCCAAAATTAAAAAATTGTATCATAAGAAAACAGCGAATTGGAGTTTATGCAAAGTTCTGTTCATACACATTGTATAGGTCATCACGACTGATTCTTCTTTTCAGATTTTCAAATTTTAGTTTGTTTCTGACTTGTTCTGTGTTCTCTGGTACATTTACTTTCATATGCCAACCAATCACATAGGTTTGTGCTACGCTTTTCTTGTAAATGTCGCTAGGAGTTTGAATCTTACAGGTTCCAGTTCCTTTTAGCACTGATTGTATTGTTCTCACATGGTTTCTGCTGGGTCATCTCTTGATATTGCCATGGGACACGTCTTTTTCATATGTGTCACAAGATCCAAAATATTGCACCAGTACCATTGGTATACTTTCATTCGACATTTGATACCCATATAGATGCAAATGGACTGGCTTTTGGTTAATTGTTCTTTGATGGTATGTCTTGACCAACACTGAAATTTTTCGAGGAATTAGTTGCTTTCCTTTGTGGTTCAACCTGTACTGATCAGCAAGACAATTATCTCATGCATTTGGTCTTCCTTCATTGTTGAAGAGGTAAATGTGAACATGCTTCGGTTAGCTGCTGTAGGCCTCAAAACCCTGTCTTTGTTTGGATTTTGCAGTATAGTAAATGCCTGATCAATGGTAAGTGGTGTTCCATTTACTTCATAGACAATCACACTAGCCATAAATATCAAGCACTGGAACGTAGGCGCCATCAATAGTGTTCAGCAAGCTTTAGATTCAGTATGGCACGAAGGGATTAGATACAAGTTAGCAAATTCCAAAACCCATAATATCTATTTCACAGTTTTTCTGATTTCTTAACCTAACCAGTCTCTAAAGATAAAAGGCAATAGTATGCTCGTTATCTGGAGTGTCTCATGGCTCTGTTATCAGTCCACTCTACATCTTGTTTGTCAATAATCTAAATATGGAAAACGAAATACATTCACAAACACACAAGCTTTCCAGTTCTTGACTCACATACATCAAAAAGTTCAATACAAACAGTAACAGTCAAACCGCTCAAAACTAAATTCATAATTTGCTGAACAAAACTACAAAAACACCTAAAAGAAGCAAAAAGGTTCACATAAACATATAAAACAACAAAATAAAAGCCACAGAAACTGCAAAATTCCTGGGCATCATGTATACCTCAAAACCCAAATGAAACAAATAAATAAAAAAAAATGTCACAGCTAAAGCCATATCACGAATAAATAACCTAAAAACTTTAAACACACTTTATACCAAAATAAAACTATCCGTATACAAAACATTTGTGCGTACACACCGTACACCAATAGACTAAGGTTTTGTGACTCTACTAAACACATCGAACTGAAACTACCTTAATCTACAAAGAATACGAAAAAACCAATTGGATTAATCACTAAACTACCTGGATACACCACAGAGAACTCCACAGAACAACTAAACTACCAAATATCAAGCATATATTATTCACCCTAGGAAAGATTACTTCAAAAAACAGAATCACTAACTTCTTCCTTCCATCTACTTAATATTACTCCTCCTGGTCGCAAAGAATCCTATCACCATATGAGTTATATCATCAACAACAATGGCGTGTTCAAGAAACTGTGTTTTCTAAGTGAGAAAAGTGGTAACCACATTCTAGATATAGTGCCAACTGCAGAAGTGAGAAAATATCTAGTCCTAAGTGATGCTACCTAGGGGTATCTACAACCATAAATGACTATAACAGACAGATGTTATACAAAGAAAGGGTACTACCCTCTGCCTTGAACGTGAGTTACCACCAAGTATAAAAAATCCAAAATCATACATTACTGAAAAACATCAACATCAAGTAGAATCCACAGCCGAAAGTATCCAGAAACTAATATTCAAAAAGAACCCCCTAATATTAAACTGGAGCAGAAAGGAAATAAAGCAATACAATTGATGCAAAAAATAACCCTCATCAAAGCTCTCCTCGTCATCACCTTCGTCTCTATACATGTGTCTCTTTACACCCGAAATTAAATCTCAGTCAAGACTACCCATCTTACCTCCGTATTTTAAACTATAAAACCTCTCCTGTATCAAAGTATCGCTTTACCACAACAGAGTTTGAGTCTCTACATTTAACATCATAATTCCACAAGTTTATAAGTGATATATCAAGGTGGTAAATGCTCCATTTTCATTACTTTTTAAAAGCATAATGGTTTTATTTGAGAATAAGTAATGCTATTTAAAACAAACACGAATTACTAAAGCAAGTGTTACATTTTTCTCTGCTTCCTGAGAAAATGTTTCATAATACTATGGGGAAGAAGAAGTTTGTTTGTTTGTTTGTTTGTTATGGATTTCGCGCAAAGCAACACAAGGGCTATCCGCGCTAACCGTCCCTAATTTAGCAGTATAAGACTAGAGGGAAGGAAGCTAGTCATCACCACCCACTGTCAAATGTTGGGCTACTCTTTCACAAACGAATAGTGAAATTGACCATCACATTATAACGCCCCCACAGCTAAAAGGACAAGCATGTTTGGT